>NW_025113099.1:2962798-3035901 GCF_010416935.1 Polistes fuscatus
AAAGATTAATTATTAATTTTACATTGAATGCTTTAAATTTAATGGTTTTTTAGGATTAGAATTATTTACTTAATTAATTTAAATAGTTTTAAAATTAAAAATACTAATTTGTGGAATTAGATATAAAATATTTTATTTCAATTAAATTTATTTAATTCAATGATAATTGATTAATTAATTTATATTTTATAATAAAACTTTATTACAGTTATAAATATTATTTATATTATATATTATAAGAATTTTTATATTTATATTATCAAAAATTCTTTTATTTATTTAAATTATATGTCAATTTTTTTGATAATTTATAATTCAATATATTTAGAATTATTAATTTATTTAGATTGAATTAGTTTATTATTTTTAAGTTTAGTTATATTAATTTTTAGGTTTGTTTTAATATATAGATTAATATATATAGAAGGGGATATCAATATAAAACGATTATTAATTTCAGTTTAATTATTTCTTTCAGGAATAATTTTTTTAATTATTTGTCCAAATTTTATAGGTTTATTATTGGGATTCTTTAGGTTTAACATCTTATTATTTATTATTTATTATCAAAATTGAAAACCTTTTAATTCTGGAATAGTTACAGTTTTTATAAATCACGTTGGAGATGTTGGTATCATAATAATTATTAGGTTATATGTTATATTAGGATCTTAAAATTTTTTAATTTTATCAACATTATTATTAATATTATTATTATTATTAAGATCAATTACAAAAAGTGCTCAATTACCTTTTTCAATTTTAGTAACTTTTGGCAATAACCAATACCTTTATTTATTAATTAGTTATAATTTTATTTAATTTATATAACATAATGAATTATTATTATTTATTTCTAGATAACGATATTGATATCAAGAATTATAGAAAATTGTGAACGTGATTTAAAAATATTTTGCTTTATCAACTTTAGTCAATTAGGTTGAACTAGTAAGAATTTTAAGATTAAGTGATTTAAGTTATTTTATTTATTTAATTATTCTGCCTTATTTAAATCTTCATATTTTTTGTAGGGGAATTTTAATTCATCAAATAATAAATAATCAAGATATTCGTTTTATGGGTAATGTAATTAATAAATATCCTTTGTGAGTTTAATTTTTTTATATCAACATATCTTGTGTGGATTTTTTTTCTGTATATATTCAAAGGATTTAATTATAGAATATATTTAAACAAGAAAAATAAATTATTTTAGTAAATATATTATTTTTAGCTACTTTATTTACCGTATCTTATAGAGGTCGTTGTTATTAGTTGTTTACCCTAATAAAAGTAATAAATTTATATTTTTATATAATAAATGAAAATAATTTAATAAAAAGTTTAATAATTTTATTATATATAAGATCTTAATATTAGATATTTGTATTAATTTTAGTTTCTTTGGAAATTATTATTTTAAAATTGATTCAAAAATATTAATAATTTCATATTTGTTTAGTAGGAGTTTTTACTTGAATATTTATGAGAAATTTAAGTTTTTGGGAATTGATTTAAAAATATAAAAATTTATAATGAGAGTATGAGGTTTAAGATTTTTAATGAACTTAATTAATTTTTATCCTTTAAAGTACTCATTAATTATATAAAAAGATATTTAATAAGGGTTTAATAGAATATAGAATTACATATCAGATTAAAGAAATTTATCTTATTAAGATTTTTAAAATTTTTGGTTTAAAAATTGTTTCATTATTTAAATTTAAATATTACGTTTATTATATTAATATCATTATATGAATTTTAATTTTTATTTAAATTGCTTAAGAGAGGTTTAATATTGAAGATATTAAGGTAATAATTATTTGCTTTTAAATAAATTTTAAATTTAAAAATTAAATTGTTTTTTTAATGAAAATAAATTGTTTTCTTTTGACTATATAACACAAGTAAGAAATAAAATGAATTTTATTTATTAATTTAAAAGTTAGAACCTTTTTTTAATTATTTTAATTGCAAAGTTTAATTCAATTAAATTATTAAACTAGAATTTACACGCTCATTTTGGTTTCAATTAAATATGGTATACATAAAAAATAAAATAATTAAAATTTAATCATAAATTAAGTCGAAATTAAATTAGAAATAATACTTTCATATTAAAGATATATTTAAAAATAAAAAATAATTTTTAATTGAAATATTAAATGGAATAAATTAACTAACATCATTAAATTAATATATAAAATTTATTTAATTGAAATAATTATTTTTTATTTTATTCTAACGTAATCAATATTAGGCATGAATAAATCAATTAATATTGATAATTCTAAAAACTAAAAAGTATTTCTTTTTAAAATAGTTTGAATAAATGGAAGTAAAAAATAATTTCAATATCAAAAATAAAAAAATTTAATGCAACTAAAAGAAAATTAACAGAAAAAGGTAATCGAGAAAAAGTTAACGGGTTAAAACCACATTCATATGTTGATTGTTTTTCTCGATCTTTATTAATTTTTATAGAAAAAAAAAATATTAAATAATATTAAAGTTAAAGTTAAAATTAATGAAGTAATATTTAATGAAATAATCGTAATACTAATTTATATTATAAAAATACTTATTTTAATTTAAAATTAAAATGATTTATGCATAAGTAAAATTTAATACTTATATTATTATATTAATAATTTTCTTAATTAGAAGTTAAATGTAATTTTTATACTATATACATAATTTAATGAATTAATAAATTTTAAAAAGATCATCAATAAATTAAGTATACACAAATAATCAAACAATATCAACAAAATGTTAATATCAGATTGCTGATTCATACCCAAAGTGATTATTACAAGAAAAATGTTTATTTATTCATCGGATTAAGCAAATAATTAAAATTATTATTCCAATTATAATAACATGAATTCCATGAAATCCTGTGATTAAAAAACAAAAATTAAGCCAAAAATTTAATCAGCGATTGAAAAAGAAGTTTCAAAATATTCATGAATTTGGTATAGAGTGAAAAATATTCCAAGAATAATGATTTGTATTAAAGTGAAAATTGTAATAAAATTTTTATTATTTAATAATCTATGATGAGATCATAAAATTTTAATCCCAAAAGAAATTAAGATAATTGAATTTAACAAAGGAATTCGGTGACAAGATCTGAGCTATTGTAAATATATTTGACTGTGTATAAAAATATGACAAAAGTGAGATCAAGAAATAATTTAAAAAATTGTAAGGATAAAAAAAATTCAGAAATGAACAGGAAGCAGTATTTCGTATCTCGTGTGAATGAATATAATATAGAAAACAACAAAAGAAAAAAAAGAAAAGAAAAAAAAATTTAAGACGTATAATAGAGAACAATCGCTATTGAAAGTGCGCATATAGATATTTTTTAAATAACAAAAGACGATTTTCTTGAAAGTAAAGGCTACAGGAAATGATCTTTCTTTTGTCGTGTTGAATAGTATATAATTATAAGTATGAAAAAGTATGTGTGCGTACTTATCGCGTACGTAACCGAAGAAAGAGCGCCATACACATCGATTGTTACCTGCGATGGAGCGGAGCAGAGATATCAAAGAAAAGGAAGATTAAAGAAAAAGACGCAGAAAAGAAATGACAATAGACGATTAATAATAGACGATAAAGAAGTAAGAAAGTAGTTTAAGCAGAAAATTGGTTAGTATTTTATCACAATATTAACATATTGCATACAACTAGTTTTTCAGGTTTCTTCGACTCAATCGATGATATAAGAAATTAAAAATTTTCTTGTTACATTCCATGATAACGAATTCTCGTATATTCCCTTAATAAATGATTTGCGCAAAAAAATTCATCGGTGATTAATGATTAGCGTAAAACTCAATCGGTTATCATAGTCATTACATCGGTAGCTCTTCATCATACCCTATAAAGTTGCAAAGTATTTTGTTATTTGAAAAGTCGTGTTTTAATTAGTAAGGAAAATATCATTTAAAAATCAATTATATTTAGTCTTTTTATGATAATTTATAATATAAATTATAAGTACATAAAATAATTGCAAAATGACGTGCATAAAACAAATGAAAATTAATTTTAAAGTACATTTTTGATTGATAATTTATTGGATGCACTAAATAATACTATAGACGAAAACGAGCTTACTATTCGTGATAATTTCGACATTTTTTAATTGATTTTGAATTGTTATTAAACATAAAACAGCACCAAAATATATGTGGTTCAAAAAAGAACAGAGCTGCGCACATATGTTAAAAATAAAAATAAGATTCTCACCTTTTTCTGTAGTAGCTCGTGGATTTGGGCCTCTGGCACACCTTCGATAAACACTAACAGAACAGTACTAGTCGCGGGTACAAATAACTTATTTTACTAAAATATATTCTCTCAAATTCGATTGTCTTCAAATTTATTCTTTTACGTTAACGATCACTTAAAAAAAAAAAAAAAATTCACTGACTTTACAACAAAGCAGATAAACACTTAATAACGAAACACAGAAGCGAAAGATCCAAGAAGACAAACGAAAATGTCTCGCTTTGCTCCCTGATCCTCTTTATAAGCCTATTCCTGTCCCCACTTCCTTGACTAGTCACTTTCTTTCCACACGAATCAGTTTTCAGGATATACGAACTTATTTGCTGTGAATAGTGTTTGTATGTGTGAGAAAAGGTTACTAGGAGACTGAATATGATTCTTTTGTTGCGTACAAGTGCTTTTCGTTTGTCAGGCGACGTCGCTTGATATAATCGCCTGATGTTTGGTCGTACTGAAACCTTCCGAATATTCTCGATCCGGAAGTAAGGAAGAATCTCGAATTTATATGATCAGAAATGGTCGGGAAACTTCGATTAAGAATGCGAGAAAATAACAAAAGATGATGGAGGGGAAAATGAGTATATATAAGCGACGAAAATTATGTATTGTTTCTACGATAAGTGTGTGCGTGTGTTTGTGATTTATATAGAAGAAATAAATACGATAATATCCTCCTTAACATAACCAAAAATTATGCCTAATTATTAATGCAATCTTAATATTGTTTTTTCTTTAATTACATAGCAATTGGTTTCTACGACTAGCAACTTACTTTAATGTGTACATTAACTTGGTAATATGTTGAAAACTCTTGTTCCGCTCGTTAACGGAAAAAATTAGTTAATCTGTAGATTAACTAGGTAATGTGTACATTAACGATTTTCGAGCTTTAACGGTAACATATACATTGTTGAAAGAGATTCAATCTTAGCGGGTTGGATTTCTTAATATTCTGTTTAAACGCTTTTAAAAGAGTGATTTTGACGTGAAAAACAAAGAACGTCTCAGATAGCTAAGAAATTAAAAAAATTTTAAATTGCAAAAATTACTCAATGAAAATTCAGTTCAGACGATATTAGAATTTTTGAAAGAGTTAAGTGCTTCTTCAATGACTGTTTCAAAACGCTTGAATGTAATTAGAAAAATTCATACCGAAAAAAATTGCAACCACACGTACAACGCAGGAACTAAATTAACCACATAATATATTTGAAAGAAAATTAAAAAGAAAATATAAATATAAATGTTTATTTACATATTTTTTAACTTTTATTTAATGTCAAGTAAAAAATTTTGTTATAAAAATGCGTAATTAATATTATAAATATTTATACTGTAAAAAAAATTAATAATAGAGACTCACTTCATTTAAACTAATATTTTTGACTGGTATATAAATTTAATTAAAATTAAAATAAATAAATAGTATTAAATACAAACTTTTTAATATTTTTTTAAGTATCTATTCAATGTCAATTCAGATTTAACAACATATTGCTAAAAATTTACCTACAATAAAACATATTTATATTAAAAAAAATAATATTCAAATAATAGAAACTAGCTTTACTTGAACCAGTAAATTCGACTAACTTAGTTCGTATAGTTGTAGTGTTAATGCTGTAAGCACAATCTCAAAAGTTATGGATAGTAAATTACTAACTGTGATTGTGAGCACTTGTTACACTACTCGCTATTTGATATACATATTTTAGATTACATTGTTAGGGGCTACGTCGTTTGTACCAGTAGCTGCACTGTAACTACGTGAGATAAAACCAATTGTGAGTTATAATTACTATATTAAAATTAATAATTTATATAAATTAGAACAAGAGAAAGGACAAAGTGTGCAGGAAAAGTCGTAGCTCAAAAAATGATAAGAAAAGAGAATAATTAATCCCGAATTGATAGGACGTGTTATGTTGTCAGATTGTTCACCACTAATATATTTAAATAAATTTTAAAACTATAATCAGCCCTTATATAATTTGCTTAATTTAACTGATTTATTTTAATTTCATACACGTTTTGTAATATTACATAAATATCATCAAGCATCTCTCCGTTTAATTTATAATAAGCGTTCCGAACATATTCAATCAGTTCATTAATTGTATTAGGCGAAGTTGAATATTGCATAGGCTATATATAATTGAAGAATCCTAGATTTTGATCGTATAATTCGTATTATATGTTGAAACAGATATAACGGTAAAATTTACGCATTTAAAATTCTTTCTCTGCTTAGGGATATCAAAAAGTGAAAAATTAGAAATTTAGAGATTTAGATAACGCAGCGCTATAAGTGTTTCTTCAACAAGTCAAAGAAACACTTTTAATTTTAGTCCAATTTTCAGACTGATTCTTGCGTTTTTTCTGGATGGAATTTTTTTTTATTTTTAAAGAAAACTTACAAATACTTTATCTTCCTATTGTGAGGATAAGAGAAATTCGAGAGTGAACAATAAAGCAGTATTTCCTGTCCCGAGGGAACGGAAAGAAATTTGAGACGTAGATAACGAAGAGCGATTTCTTTTAGAAGTGTGCCTATAGATGTTCCGATAATAGCTGCAGACAATTTCCTTATAAGGAAAGTTAAGGAAAATGTCTTTCTTTTGTCGTGTGTATGGTGTGAGTATGAGTGTATAAGAATGTATGTATCGCGTGCGGTGAGTGCTTATAACGTACTAGGCCAGTCAACGCGGGCCTAACTTCCAGATTCTTAGGCAAACGCGTGCATCTTTGTCCTAAGGGTAAGTTGACGACGCTGAATCGAATAGTGCTAATTTTATTTAAATTTGATCCCGAGGTTTTGAGAAAAGGGTGAAAAAGGGTAAAAAATGGCCTTATCATAGAATCTAAACATTAAATCAAAAAAAGTTTCAAACAAAAGTTGTAGAGAATTAAAAAATACTAAAAAAATGTTTTATGAGTTATCTTCGTATTTTCAAAAATAAGCGAATAAAATTGGATTGAAGATGGGAACAAAATTTTAAGAGTGGGAGAAAGCAAGCTTATCCCTCCGTCGCGTTTTACACGCGAGCGAGCTAGTATGCGTGCGAGCGTCCGTGTGCACTAATCCACAAACGAAGGACCTTCGGCAATCTTCGGGACTCTCGGTCTTGAATGAAAGTGCGAGTGAGAGAACAAACCAATACTTCTCTCTTTTTATTTATCATGCGATAACGAGTATTATTGTCCTTGTCCATCGATTGTTGAGCGTTCTGATATTTCTCTTTTTATATTTTTTCTTTCGGTAGCGAGAATTTTACGTCTTGGCCATCGTGCGTCGAGCGTTTTGTATACGAGTGCGAGTGAGAAAGAAAACCGATGTTTCTCTCTTTCTATTTTTTCATTCGGTAGACAGAATTTTACGTCTTGGCCATCGTGTGTCGAGCGTTTTGTATATCTATATATATCGGCGTATAAGCGCGGCATTTTTAAATCGAATCTTGATGCTTATGACACGCCGTTTCTTTATTTATTGTCAAAAATAATGAACCTTGAGTAAAAAAAAAATAATTCATTTTAACAGAAACTATTATTATTTAGTTGAGAGTAAAAATAATGAATTAATTTTATGTCTCGCCATAAAATTAATTAGAATAATTAATTGATATAAATTCTTTGCCTCACAAAAATTTATTTGTATATCAAATTGAATACGTATTCTCTTTAAGACGAAATTTAAAATTTAAATATTTTTCCTATTAAATTATGTATTTTATAAAATTTTAAATTACTGACTTTTTGTCTCGTAAAAATTTATTAGTTTATCAAATTAAATACATATTTAAAAAAGAAGAATTTTATAACCACACATAAAATTAATTCAAGATATATATGAAAGGATATTCTAAAAACGTGGAATTTATTTTTTGTCTATACATAATTTTAATTCATTTTTATTATGTTATAAGAAAACAGTAATGCATTCTGATTCATCTTCGAAGTCTTAAGAATTGTACGAAAAAAATACAACAATTACCAAGTGGTGCGTTAGCGTAAGTAGTAACGTCTTCGCTTCTCGCGCTGGGTATTTAACGTTCGATTCTTCGTGGGGGAATTATTTTTTTTATAAGTTTTTCTATCCTTAACAAGGAGACGGTCAGTGAGTCCCACCTCAGATTTTTTTCTACTTTTGCACTAACGATATAAAATTTATTAAGAAATCAACATTATTACGCGAGTAATAAAGTTACTAATTATAAATTAAATAATATCCAATAAATAACAAAAATTAATTTTTAATGTGCCGAGACGAGACATTTTTTAGGATGGTATTTACAGGATGAATTTGTAATTTAAGTAATAAATATTCCTTTATTTGTGCAAGATGTAAAAAAATTTATTACTTTTAATTTTTTTGTAATAATTTTAATTTTTTTCTATATATAATTAGAAATTAGGAAATTTATAACAATTTATATAACCTAAGGATAGAAAAACTTATAAAAAAAATAATTCCCCCACGAAGAATCGAACGTTAAATACCCAGCGCGAGAAGCGAAGACGTTACTACTTAAGCTAACGTACCACTTGATAATATCTCAATTTATTTCGTACAATTCTTAAGACTTCGAAGATGAATCAGAATGCATTACTATTTTCTTATAACATTATAAAAATGAATTAAAATTATGTATAGACAAAAAATAAATTCCACGTTTTTAGAATATCCTTTCATATATATCTTGAATTAATTTTATGTGTAGTTATAAAATTCTTCTTTTTCAAATATGTATTTAATTTGATAAACTAATAAATTTTTACGAGACAAAAAGTCAGTAATTAAAAATTTTATAAAATACATAATTTAATAGGAAAAATATTTAAATTTTAAATTTCGTCTTAAAGAGAATACGTATTCAATTTGATATACAAATAAATTTTTGTGAGTCAAAGAATTTATATCAATTAATTATTCTAATTAATTTTATGGCGAGACACAAAATTAATTCATTATTTTTACTCTCAACTAAATAATAATAGTTTCTGTTAAAATGAATTATTTTTTTTTTTTACTCAAGGTTCATTATTTTTGACAATAAATAAAAAAACGGCGTGCCATAAGCATCAAGATTCGATTTAAAAATGCCGCGCTTATACGCCGATATATATAGATATACAAAACGCTCGACGCTCGATGGCCAAGACGTAAAATTCTGGCTACCAAATGAAAAAATAGAAAGAGAGAAATATCGGTTTTCTTTCTCACTCGCACTCGTATACAAAACGCTCGACTCTCGATGGCTAAGACGTAAAATTCTTGCTACCGAAAGAAAAAATATAAAAAGAGAAATATCAGAACGCTCAACAATCGATGGCCAAGGACAATAATACTCGTTATCGCATGATAAATAAAAAGAGAGAAATATTGTTTTGTTCTCTCACTCGCACTTTCATTCAAGACCGAGAGTCCTGAAGATTACCGAAGATCCTTCGTTTGTTTATTAGTGCACACGGACGCTCGCACGCACACTAGCCCGCTCGCGTTAAAAGCTGACTGAGAGGCGGGACTTGCTTCCCCACTCTTACAATTATTTTCCCATCTTCAATCCAATTTTATTCGCTTATTTTTGCAAATACGAAGATAAACCTTCGAACATTTTTTATGTATTTTTCAATTCTCTACAACTTTTGTTTGAAACTTTTTTCGATTAAATGCTTAGATTCTAACAGAAGGCTATATTTTACCCTTTTTTACCCTTTTTCCCCAAGATGCTGATTGCTGATTTTATTATAATTAGCACCATTCGATTCAGCGTCGTCAACTTACCCTTAGATCAAATTTTGAAGCTGTTAGTAAAAAATGTCGATTTTTGGCCCGCGTTGACTGGCCTATACAGTGGTGATTGATATTATAAAACTGTGAATATCTTTAAAAATATCATTAAAAACATTGATTATATGTGTATATAATAATAAAAGTCTTTCTTGAGGTTAATTGAGGTATGTATTATTATTTATTAGTTTTTTTGAGGTTAACTGAGGTATGTATTATTTATTAGTTTTTTGAGGTTAACTGAGGTATGTATTATTATTTATTAGTTTTAATTCGTTTCATTTCTTCTCTATAGTGATCATCAATTTAGGTTGAAAATGAATAAACTGGATAACATGCTGTACGATTTTTTTTATTGCTTAACCATACGTTAACAATTTTCTGATTTTAATCTAAATATACCGATGAATTACAAATTGTTCTCTTTATCCTGATATTATAACAAACAATAGTAAGTAAAATAGCTTAATGTTCAGTTAAAATACTTTACCGAGTAAAAAATATGTATTATATTATATTTTAATTCAATTTATGGGGATCTGTTTCTATTTTTATATGTTTATATTTCATACGTAAACTACTTTCTTAAATAATTTTAGCTAAATATGCGGCTCTACATTTTTTGTTCCAATCAAGGACTGTAACGCACCCAAGAAAAAGATTTCCTTGCAGCATCGGGTCTGTGCATTTAAATTTTATTTTCCAATGGGTTAACGATATAAAAATTTTTTTTTACTAATGTCTCCCTCGTAGAGATTTTATGTGAATTATTATGAGAATAGAATTCAACCACAATTACAAGGAATAAGCAAGACATGAATCTGTGAAAAGGTAAAAATAATAATCTTGCTTCTGAAAGAAACAAATATTATAATTCTCTTGAAAAATATCTATTCAAAGCATTAGAAAACTTATTCTCTTTGCATAGATGATCAATCATTTTACTGGAAGAGAGAGCGCATTATTTTCAACAACGATAAGAAGTAGCCGTCGATACTGAAATCATGAAAGATTTTGAAAGACACCGTCTTCTTTTTATTCACACTGGCAAGGAACCATGTGTATTAATATTCTATCAAAAGAATTGAAAAATGAATACATCTTAGTTATTTATAAATTATTTTCTACAATAATTCTTATTAAACCATAATATCTTTCAGCTTTTTGATCAGTATCAGTATACATTTAAATTTTTGTTTCAGTTTTTCAGATTTCTAATACTAATGCAGAGATGTGTAATGCCTATTACTATCGTTATAAAAATGTATCTAAAAGAAAGTATCGAAGCATCGAAAGAAGTATTCGAAGCATCTTTCGAATTCGGATGATTTAGCCAGATGAGAACTTTTGCTACCATCCGAATTCAGACGACGTGGCCATTAACGTGTTAATTAATTGAAAATGTGTTATTATTGTAATTTAATTTATTCAATTTACAATCAGTCTCTTGCATTTGACAATTCATATCCAAACGTAACGCAATTTCAGAGTCTCGAGAATTCATAGCTGAAATTGAATTATCAATCTTTTCCATAAATACAACCGTAGCATTACAGTCATGCAATTCATAATAATCGTCTTTATACATAGACATTGTAACTCTTAATTGGCGTGATAATAACTAAAATATAAATTTAATTAGACGGATTAATTTTTATGAGGTAAGAAGTATAAATAAAAAGCAATTTAAACTTGGAATTTTACGAATGAAAAATGTAAAAATAAATCATTAGTTACTGATAACAACATACTTGCATTGCAAGAAGTACATTCAGTTTTTGAAAATCTTCAAGCCTTAGATGATGAGGAGAGAATTTAAAAGCAATTAAGCGTTAAGAATTTAATAAGAATTTAAAAGCGCGATTTTTTAGTTATTTATTCAGAAAGATGGAGTATCAATTACTTTATTTCTCAAACGTTTCAGCAAATGTGAAAAGTCAAACAGAAACCATAAGTGTTTAATAAAATCAAAGGGATGCGTGCAACTAAATTTATGATCTTCTGTTCCAAACAGTTTCCACACTCTGCGGTTCCATTGTGTACCATCGCAAGTTATTTAATCAACATGAAATCCTGATTTTTCAAGTAACAGTACTCATTCTATAAGTAGCTTAGGTTGAATTTCATTAGTCACTGAATTTTTATTTAAAATACTTCCAACAACTTGTACGCAGCCACCTTGGAAAGACTGTAACATGAATACTAAATCTTGAGCAGCTCTAGTGTTCATTAAACGCTCTGGCATATGAGCTTTCAAATTAACAATGCCATCCAATTGTATAGTACGTGAATTTAATTTTACCCCTTCACTTAAAGTTATTTTATCAATAAGACGTGTGCCTGATAGAAAATGTGTTGAAATTTTTTAAATGAATTTTATTCAAACATTATTACAAAGTTTGAAAAAGTAATTATTTGAAAGCGAATGAAAAGTTGATAAAAAGAAAGACACTCAAGCAAATCTACAGAAGAGATAAAGCTAAAAGAGGAAGAGATAACAGCAATTCGATAGTTACATGAAGAATAATTTAGGAAACCGATCCAATTTTTGGATGTAAGAATTTAAAGTATCTTTGCAAGGAAAGGGTAAAATTTGTTTTTTTCCAAGTTGGTCATATACTCTGCAGGGCTTTTTATTCTAATTAGAAGACACTTATATACCCATTCTATATTGAATCTTTGCTATCTTAAAATTTGTAATCTTAGTGGAATCGAAATTGGCTCGAACGACTTTGTGTTGAATTTCCAATAGGTCAGCTATTGCTTGCTCGAATTCTTTCAATTTTTACTTCTGCACATTTTAATTTTAGCTCATTAATTAATTGAGACAGTTCATTATTCTACACATAAAATACACCAACAAACTATTAATTCGAATAAACCATAAAAATACTATATACTACACTTTAATTACCTTTATTTGCAAGCGTGAGCATTTTCTTTTTTTGAACATTTATTTATATTTAATTTTTTGATACAAAACTTAAAACTTTTTAAGCGTTTTGTTTGCGATTTTGTAACTGTCTTCTAAATGTCCAACAGGATTCAAATCGATACACTCCTTTATATTGTTGTATCTTTTCATTTGGTAAAATTATATTAGTTCACATTGTAGAAAATCTGTTAAAAAAACATCTGACTTCAGAAATTGAGAAGCTTAAAATAAGAGAGATAGAAAAAAACTTTTTTTTATAAGATTAATGTTTAAATATATAGCAGAGAAAGAAATTATATATATATAAGATATAAACTTAACATTTTAAATGATAACATCGCAGTTAAAATTAGAATAATATAATATTTTATGCTATTTTTAAAAATAATTAATACCTATTACTATCAAAACTAATTCCATCACAAAAATGACTACTTTTCATCTGTTTTAATAAGTTCCAAAAATCACATCGATGCTTGAAAAATAAAAAGTAAAATCTGTAGACACGTTGGTTTTAATATTTGTTATTTATACATCAGAAAACAATTTGCTCTTATTTGAATGTTAGTCATAATAAGCAAAATCAATTTTAATAATACCAATAAGATACCTCGATTTTAAAAATTCAATAAATTTTTATGTGAAATTTTAATGTTAAAGATTTTGGGTCTGTACAAAATAAAAAATAGTACGTAAGGTTCTCGCGCGTAGGAAGCGAAACTTCTATCTATGATCAGCTAAATTTTTATTTTTATTGATGGAAATGGGTTGTTGTTTAAAGTGTCGCATGTTTTAAACTGTAAATTGTACTTTATTCATCGATTTCCATTGGTTGAGATGTAAAAATGAAATGATAGGTTTATGATTACTGAAGTATCATACGAATAATTTGTAATTTAAAGTTTTGCAAATAACGGAAGAATACAGCGTCGATGATAGTGCTTGATCTCATTGTAAATTAATGTTGTCATTGTTCATTTTTGAATGAAGTTTTTCGCTCAAAAATTGAATTAATGACTGCTTCGTTCGAGTTTTTTTTTCCATTTCTTACGTTACTTATCCACAATCATTTTTGAATGAAACGCTACACAGAAACACAGTAGACGCGCAATTGGTGTGAGAGCGAGAGAGTAGGAACGATTCTCTCTCTCTATCTTTTTAACTGCCGCTGAAAAACAGTAGACGCGTTTGTGGCGAGAGAGAGAGAGAGTGAGAGAGAGGGAGTGAGAAAGAAAGAGTAGGGACGATTCTCCCTCTCTATCTTCCTAATTGACACGTTTGTTGGAAGAAGAGAAGCGTCGCGCTGCACATGCGCAAAGCCTTCGTTATATCGTATGCGAGGGAAAGAGTAGAAACAACGTTCTGTCCTCCTCGCTCGTTAAGTATAGAGAGGGAGAATCGTTCCTACTCTCTCACTCTCACGCCATGAGCGCGTCTATCGTATGCGAGAGAAAAAGAAGAGCGTAGTATGAAATTTTAAGAGTATTGTTTTTTGCATTTCAATTTATAAGTGTTAATTCGAAGAAACGAAAATTTAACCATAGGCCAGTCAACGCGGGCCTAACTTCCAGATTCTTAGGCAAACGCGTGCATCTTTGTCCTAAGGGTAAGTTGACGATGCTGAATCGAATGGTGCTAATTTTATTTTTACATTTCCTAATTTCTAATTATATATAGAAAAAAAATTAAAATTATTACAAAAAAATTAAAAGCAATAAATTTTTTTACATCTTGCACAAATAAAGGAAGATTTATTACTTAAATTACAAATTCATCCTGTAAATACCATCCTAAAAAATGTCTCGTTTCGGCACATTAAAAATTAATTTTTGTTATTTATTGGATATTATTTAATTTTTAATTAGTAACTTTATTACTCGCGTAATAATGTTGATTTCTTAATAAATTTTATATCGTTAGTGCAAAAGTTGAAAAAAATCTGAGGTGGGACTCACTGACCGTCTCCTTGTTAAGGATAGAAAAACTTATAAAAAAAATAATTCCCCCACGAAGAATCGAACGTTAAATACCCAGCGCGAGAAGCGAAGACGTTACTACTTACGCTAACGCACCACTTGGTAATTGTTTAATTTCTTTCGTACAATTCTTAAGACTTCGAAGATGAATCAGAATGCATTACTGTTTTCTTATAACATAATAAAAATGAATTAAAATTATGTATAGACAAAAAATAAATTCCACGTTTTTAGAATATCCTTTCATATATATCTTGAATTAATTTTATGTGTGGTTATAAAATTCTTCTTTTTCAAATATGTATTTAATATGATAAACTAATAAATTTTTACGAGACAAAAAGTCAGTAATTTAAAATTTTATAAAATACATAATTTAATAGGAAAAATATTTAAATTTTAAATTTCGTCTTAAAGAGAATACGTATTCAATTTGATATAGAAATAAATTTTTGTGAGGCAAAGAATTTATATCAATTAATTATTCTAATTAATTTTATGGCGAGACACAAAATTAATTTATTATTTTTACTCTCAACTAAATAATAATAGTTTCTGTTAAAATGAATTATTTTTTTTTTACTCAAGGTTCATTATTTTTGACAATAAATAAAGAAACGGCGTGCCATAAGCATCAAGATTCGATTTAAAAATACCGCGCTTATACGCAGATATATATAGATATACAAAACGCTCGACACACGATGGCCAAGACGTAAAATTCTGTCTACCGAATGAAAAAATAGAAAGAGAGAAACATCGGTTTTCTTTCTCACTCGCACTCGTATACAAAACGCTCGACGCACGATGGCAAGACGTAAAATTCTCGCTCCGAAAGAAAAAATATAAAAAGAGAAATATCAGAACGCTCAACAATCGATGGCCAAGGACAATAATACTCGTTATCGCATGATAAATAAAAAGAGAGAAGTATTGGTTTGTTCTCTCACTCGCACTTTCATTCAAGACCGAGAGTCCCGAAGATTGCCGAAGATCCTTCGTTTGTGTATTAGTGCACACGGACGCTCGCACGCATACTAGCTCGCTCGCGTGTAAAACGCGACGGAGGGATAAGCTTGCTTTCTCCCACTCTTAAAATTTTGTTCCCATCTTCAATCCAATTTTATTCGCTTATTTTTTAAAATACGAAGATAACTCATAGAACATTTTTTTAGTATTTTTCAATTCTCTACAACTTTTGTTTGAAACTTTTTTCGATTAAATGCCTAGATTCTAGAAGATAAGGCCATTTTTTACCCTTTTTTACCCTTTTTCTCAAAACCTCGGGATCAAATTTAAATAAAATTAGCACCATTCGATTCAGCGTCGTCAACTTACCCTTAGGACAAAGATGCACGCGTTTGCCTAAGAATCTGGAAGTTAGGCCCGCGTTGACTGGCCTACAAAAGTCTTTTACACAATGATTTTGTATTTCCTATTTAGTGTATTATTCTGTAGGAAATAGTTATTCTAAAAATTGTAAAGCATTCAAAAAATACAATATTGGCAAAAAAAATAAATAACATTTGTGGGGTGTTTTGGATTTCAATGGACAAGAATTTCTTGAAATTAAAAATGATATGGAAAAATTGTTGACTATGTGGCACAACCGATAAGCTGAAGTTTTCAGATAGGCATAATAAAAGGGAATATATTTTAATTCGAATAGAAGAATAAGAATACATTTATTTCGATCAATTAGTTATTTCATTTATTATTTACTTTGATACTAAATTGATTATTTTTTACATTCAATTGAAACATATATAACTTTATGTTGACATATTTGTCATTGTGCCTTGGCGAAAAAATTCCAATCACAGCCTAAAACTTATTTTTTGCTTTACTTATCATAATAAATGTATAATACTGGATTCTCAATAAAAATCATTGTGTCATAGACATGTAACACTTGTAACGAACATTAATAAGAATTCTTTTATTACTTTTTAGTCGCTCAAATTCAAAAGATACGTAAAAGAACAATTTGCCTTGCGTCATTTCTATTGGTATTTGACGTATGAAAGAATTGAATATCTGTATAGATTCTTGCATTACCACCAGAAACGAAGGATCTTCGGCAATCTTAGGGACTCTCGGTCTTGAATGAAAGTGCGAGTGAGAAAACAAACCAATATTTCTCTCTTTTTATTTATCATGCGATAACGAGTATTTTTGTTTTGGCCATCGATTGTTGAGCGTTCTGTATACGAGTGCGAGTGAGAAAGAAAACCGATATTTCTCTCTTTCTATTTTTTCATTCAGTAGACAGAATTTTTCGTCTTTAGTCCAGTCAACGAGGGCTGTTTGCTGCGATCTCAGGAAAAAAGGTGGAAACTTGATAATAGAGTAAATAGATGACGCTGAATCGAATGGTGCTGATTTTTTTGAGGTAAAAAGTGCCGTTTTTGAGAAAAAGAGTAAATAAGGGTAAAAAATGGCTTTATCTTAGAATCTAGGCATTTATTTGAAAAAAGTTTTAAACAAAAGTTGTGGAAAATTAAAAAATACATAAAAAATGTACTATGAGTTATCTTCGTATTTTCAAAAATAAGCGAATAAAATTGGATTGAAGATGCGAAAATAATCGTAAGAGTGGGGGGAAAGCAAGTATTACCCCTCTGTCGGTTTTTACACGCGAGCGCACTAGTATTCTAGTGTGCGTGCGAGCGTCTGCGTGCACTAAAACAAACGAAGGATCTTCGGCAATCTTCGGGACTCTCGGTCTTGAATGAAAGTGCGAGTTAGAAAACAAACAAATTTTTCTCTCTTTTTATTTATCATGCGATAACGAGTATTATTGTCCTTGGCCATCGATTGTTGAGCGTTCTGTATACGAGTGCGAGTGAGAAAGAAAACCGATATTTCTCTCTTTCTATTTTTTCACTCGGTAGCCAGAATTTTACGTCTTGGCCATCGAGTGTCAAGCGTTTTGTATATCTATATATATATCGGTGTTTAGGCGCGGCATTTTTAAATCGAATCTTGATGCTTATGGCACGCCGTTTCTTTATTTATTGTGAAAAATAATGAACCTTGAGTAAAAAAAAAAATAATTCATTTTAACAGGAACTATTATTATGTAGTTGAGAGTAAAAATAATGAGTTAATTTTGTGCCTCGCCATAAAATTAATTAGAATAATTAATTGATATAAATTCTTTGCCTCACAAAAATTTATTTGTATATCAAATTGAATACGTATTCTCTTTAACACGTTCAGGCCGGGGCGAAAATCTGCGTTCTGCCGCCTGAGGCGGGAGCGTCTTACCGCGTTACGCTTCGTGGGGCAGGGCAGTATTGTGGCCGTCACGCCAAAGCTTGGCGCCACCGGCACTCTTACCGTCACGCCGCTAGTGACGAAACCAAAGAATTAGGAAAGCACCAAGTATATGAACAGCCGCTACTATTCGCTCTCTTCCGTTACAACCACCGAGCGAGACACACGTGTTTAACTAGCAGCGTTCAAAGACTGAACTCTAGTCACTACTTCCGTTTTCTCATTATTACATTTTGTTAAGTTTAAAATATATATTTTGTAAAATCCTTTTTGATACGTTTAAAATATAAAAATATTCTAGTAATATTCTTCCCTAGTGAATTAATTATTATTGCATATCGACGAACACGCTACAATTGGTGACCCCGACGTGATCAAAAAGGATTATTCAACCACGTGCTACCGACGTGATCAAAAACGATTAAGAGAAACCACGTGCTAACTTACGTGATCCAAAATCTTCAAGGCCGCGTGCAACCACGTGCATTCTTAGTATAAAAGAGGACCATTATCAAAGAAAAGAAAATCTACAAAAAACATGTCGTTCGATTTGACCCGCTCACCACCAGTCACAAGAGCCGCAGGACGGAACGAAGACACGGCCAACATGGCAGAAAACACGAGACGAATGCCTCAAGAGGCATCCACTTTCCAACAGGCGACCTTTGGAGCGGAAACAGCTAGCCATCTCACAACCACAACTACAGCTGATTTAGTAAACGAGGTTACAGTCAGATTACCAACATTCTTGAGCAGTATGCCGGACATTTGGTTCCAACAAATCGAGTATATCTTTAAGAACAGACGTATCACTTCGGACGCCAGGAAGTTCGAACTTCTCTTCGAGGCATTGACCCCTGATATAATGGACAAAATATCTGACTTTCTTCGAAAACCACCGGAAGGAGATAAGTATAACGCTATTAAAAGACTCATATTACAAAGATTGACAGATTCGAAACAGAAACAAATTTTAAGATTCCTCAATGAACTACAATTGGGCGATAGACAACCGTCACAATTTCTACGGGAAATGCGCAATCTGAGCGGTGATTTGGTCCATGAAGAATTTCTTCGTACCAAATTCCTCCAAAGCATGCCCACAAATATCCGAACATACTTAGTTGGTTGTACAGAAGTTCCTCTAGGAAAGTTGGCGGATATGGCGGATGCGATGCTGGAAAGTTGCGCGGAATCGGGTGTGATGGCCGTCTCGCACCGTAACGCCGCCTTTGGGAACCAAAGCGTTAGGGATACAAGGATGGATATTTTAGAAGAAAAATTAAATAGCCTCATTTTGAGATTCGACAGCTTAAGCAATGAGCTCAGACTCGCTCAATCTAATAACAACAACTACAGACGCAGTCGCAGCCGTTCGGTGTACCAAGGTCAACGATTCCCCAGCCGATCACGCTCCCAGGAGGGGATCTGCTATTATCATCGCCGTTTCGGCATAAATGCACAACGCTGTACACTGCCTTGTAGCTTCTCACAGATGAAGGACAAACAGGGAAACTAGAAGTGCTGTCCGCGGCACAGACGGACCAGGGCAGCACCATTTCACCACAAAAGACAGAAACACCATGCTCTCAATCCCAGGCACAGCTACTAAGACGACAATCCACAGCATATCAACTGTTAGCCACGACATGCCATTTGCAGGTTTGCTATCACAATACATTGATATCACTAAACCCAATTTCTTTTTGCCAGACGCAAAGAGTGCGTTCAGTCACACCATCGTCACTGTAGGACCACCTGTTACTGAACGTCCACGTAAACTCTTTGGGGAAAAAGCAACTGCAGCTAGAGCTGAGATACGCAGACTCCTGGACAACGGAGTAATACGGCCATCCAGCAGCCCTTGGGCAAGTCCAATACATCTGACTAAGAAAAAAGACAATACATACAGACTATGTGGTGACTACCGCAAACTAAACAGTATCACAGTACCAGACAAATACTCACCACCATTAATTCAAAACCTATTCTTAAATATTCACGGTAAAAAAGTCTTTTTAACCATCGATTTAACAAGAGCTTACAACCAAATACCAGTCAATGAGAACAGCATACAAAAAACAGCCATTACAACACCTTGGGGATTATACGAGTACGTTGGAATGCCATTTGGATTAAAAAACGCTACTCAAACATTTCAAAGATATATTGACTACATATTTAGGGAGTTGGACTTTGTATTCATTTATATTGATGACATTCTGGTCATGTCTGAAAATCACAAACAACACACTGACCATCTACAACAAGTCTTCCAGAAACTACATGATCACAAACTATCAATCAATGTCAACAAATGCATTTTTGGACAGGAACAAGTACCTTTTCTTGGCTATCACATCAGCGGTGAAGGATATCATCCAAATCCTGACAGAGTAAAAGCTATTGACGATTTTCCACTCCCATCAACAGTCTTGGAACTTCGGAAATTTCTAGGCATGTTCAACTACTATCGACCTTGCATTAAAAACGCAGCGCAGTTGCAACTGCCTCTTACAGTCTATCTTAAAAATTCTAAAAAAAAAGACAAAACTCCTATCTCCTGGACTGAAATCTCAAAACAATCCTTCTATGATTGCAAAAAAGCACTTTCCTCTGTAACTCTTAACAATTACCCAATTCAAACTGCAAAACTACGACTCACGACAGACGCTTCAACCACAGCAATCGGCTCAACGCTTGAACAGCTAGAACATGACAACCAATGGAGACCGATTGGATTTTTCTCACGGAAACTGACAGAAACTGAAAAACGGTACAGCACATACGACAGAGAACTTCTTGCCATTTTTGCTAGCACCAAACATTTCAAACACCTCTTAGAAGGACGACAGTTTACAATACGAACAGATCACAGACCACTGACTTACGCCTTCTCACAAAAACTAGAAAAGGCATCTGAACGACAACTTAGACAACTAGACTACATCTCACAGTTTACAACGGACATAGTCTACGTAAAGGGTGAGGAAAACGTAGCTGCTGATACTCTTTCAAGAATCAACACAATCGACATACCAACGACATTAGACTATCAAACAATTCAACAACACCAACAAGACGACACTGAACTTACAGAAATACACAGAAACAATACTACTTCTCTACAGTTAAATAAACTCAAACTTGACAACACTAGTATTTACTGTGACGTATCGACTGGAATCATCCGACCTTATCTTCCTGCTACTCTTCGTAAAACTGCCTTTAACATCATTCATGGACTTTCGCATCCAAGCAAGAAAGCAACTTCACGACAACTACGGCAGAAGTTTGTATGGCCAAGCATCAACAAAGATACAAATACTTGGTCAAATGATTGCATACCATGCCAACTTTCCAAAGTACAACGACTCACACACACTCCACCTCAACACATCAACATACCGGATGATCGATTTAAACACATACACTTGGACATCATAGTACTACCTGAATACAATAATTACAAATACTGCTTGACTATCATTGACCGTTTCTCCAGATGGCCTGTTGCAATTCCATTAAAAGATACTACAGCGGATACCATCATTACTTCACTCTTCGACCACTGGATCGCACATTATGGCACGCCTACTACAATAACAACTGATCAAGGTTCACAATTCGAGTCATCCTTGTTTCAGGCCTTCACAAGATTCATCGGTTGCAATAGACAACGCACAACACCTTACCACCCACAATCAAATGGTATGATCGAACGATGGCATCGCACACTTAAATCTTCATTAATGTGTTCACCAAAACCTTGGACAGAAATACTGTCCACAGCATTACTTGGACTCCGTAACAGCTACAAGGAAGATTTACAAGCCTCACCAGCTGAGATGCTTTATGGAACTACCTTACGCAATCCAGGTGAATTTTTCATTAACAATGACTCTGCAGCTAATCCACAGATCTTTATAGAAAAGCATCGTGAATACATGAGAGGATTGAGACCGACACCAACAGCTCATCATATAAAATCAAGGATATTTATTCCAAAAAACCTCCATACTTGTACTCATGTATTTATTCGCTCAGATCATGTCAAAGCACCGCTAGAACAACCCTATCGAGGACCATACAAAATTACAAGAAAAAAATCTGATACAATTTTTGAATTAGACATAAATGGTACGCTTAAGGATATTAACATTGACAGATTGAAACCTGCCTATATATCAAAAACGGACACAGAAAACGACGCTCAACCTACAGTAATCAATCCAATGCCTGAACACCACTGGTCAGCAACAACCAATATACCAACCAAAACATATGTTAAGAAGAAAGTCTCTTTCAACTTACCGTCTCAAGAGACTTGAGGGGGAGTATTGTGGCCGTCACGCCAAAGCTTGGCGCCACCGGCACTCTTATCGTCACGCCGCTAGTGACGAAACCAAAGAATTAGGAAAGCACCAAGTATATGAACAGCCGCTACTATTCGCTCTCTTCCGTTACAACCACCGAGCGAGACACACGTGTTTAACTAGCAGCGTTCAAAGACTGAACTCTAGTCACTACTTTCGTTTTCTCATTATTACATTTTGTTAAGTTTAAAATATATATTTTGTAAAATCCTTTTTGATACGTTTAACATATAAAAATATTCTAATAATATTCTTCCCTAGTGAATTAATTATTATTGCATATCGACGAACACGCTACAGTATCGTTGCTAGCAACGCCGCCCCACGGAATATTAAAGTGTGACCCACAAATAGGTCACCCCGCCCCACGGGAATGGACAAGTGTGACACAGCAGTGGGTCACGCCGCCCCACAGAACAGCCACTTGTGACCTACTGGTGGGTCACTTTGGCGTGAACGTGTTGAGACGAAATTTAAAATTTAAATTTTTTTTTCCTATTAACAACATTATTACTTAAATTACAAATTCATCCTGTAAATATCATCCTAAAAAATGTCTCGTTTCGGCACGTTAAAAATTAATTTTTGTTATTTATTGAATATTATTTAATTTATAATTAGTAACTTTATTACTCGCGTAATAATGTTGATTTCTTCATAGATTTTATATCGTTAGTGCAAAATTTGAAAAAAATCTGAGGTGGGACTCACTGACCGTCTTCTTGTTAAGGATAGAAAAACTTATAAAAGAAATAATTCCCCCACGAAGAATCGAACGTTAATACTCAGCGCGAGAAGCGAAGACGTTACTACTTACGCTAACGCACCACTTGGTAATTGTTCAATTTTTTTCGTAGAATTCTTAAGACTTCGAAGATGAATCAGAATGCATTACTGTTTTCTTATAACATAATAAAAATGAATTAAAATTATGTATAGACAAAAAATAAATTCCACGTTTTTAGAATATCCTTTCATATATCTTGAATTATTTTATGTGTGGTTATAAAATTCTTCTTTTCAGATATGTATTTAATTTGATAAACTAATAAATTTTTACGAGACAAAAAGTCAGTAAATTAAAATTTTATAAAATACATAATTTAATAGGAAAAATATTTAAATTTTAAATTTCGTCTTAAAGAGAATACGTATTCAATTTGATATACAAATAATTTTTTGTGAGGCAAAGAATTTATATCAATTAATTATTCTAATTAATTTTATGGCGAGACACAAAATTAATTCATTATTGTTACTCTCAACCATAATAATAGTTCCTGTTAAAATGAATTATTTTTTTTTTACTCAAGGTTCATTATTTTTGACAATAAATAAAGAAACGGCGTGCCATAAGCATCAAGATTCGATTTAAAAGTGCCGCGCTTATACGCCGATATATATAGAAATATAGAACGCTCGACGCTCGATGGCCAAGATGTAAAATTCTTGCTACCAACAGAAAAAATATAAAAAGAGAAATATCAGTTTATTGTCTCACTCGCACTCGTATACAGAACGCTCAACAATGGATGGCCAAAACAAAAATACTCGTTATCGCATGATAAATAAAAAGAGAGAAATATTGGTTTGTTTTCTCACTCGCACTTTCATTCAAGACCGAGAGTCCCGAAGATTTCCGAAGATCCTTCGTTTATGTATTAGTGCACATGGACGCTCGCACGCACACTAGCCCGCTCGCGTGTAAAAGCTGACTGAGAGGCGGGACTTGCTTCCCCACTCTTACAATTACTTTTACCACTCTTTCTCGCTTACTTTTGCAGATACGAAGATAAACCATAGAATTTTTTTTATGTATTTTTTAATTCTTTATAACTTTTGTTTGAAACTTTTTTTGATTAAATGCCTAGATTCTAAGATAAGGCTATATTTTACCCTTTTTTACCCTTTTTCTCAAAACCTCGGTAATTGATTTTAATAAAATTAGCACTATTCGATTCAGCGTCGTCAACTTACTCTTAGGTCAAATTTTGAAGCTGTTAGTAAGAAAAGTTGATGTTTGGCCTTCGTTGACTGACCTAATATGCGAAGAGTTTGGATTGAAGGTGCATAATGGGAGATCGAAGGGTGATAAAGATGGAAACATTACCTTTGTAAGAGGGGGAGGAGATAGCAATGGATCGGATTCAACGGATTAAAATACATAAAAAAAGTTTAGTTTTATCCATCGAGCTCAAAATTTTACGAAAATATAATACTGTATGCAAATAAAATATTTTTAAATGTGTTTTTCTCGAAAATATATTTGTCAAGTCAGTGACCACTATAATTCAATAAAAACTCAATGGATTTTGATAAAATTTTGACTGTTTAATAATAGCACTAGAAACTAGTTCTTTATTGAAGGATTTTTATTTACGTGAAAAACTTCGATTTTTTTTAAACAAGAAACTCACGATTTTTTGGTGAAAAATCGAAAACTAATGCCAGAAGATGCTATTTTATTAAATTTCAAAAAAAATAAAAAAGCATCGATGAAGCACAAGATTTACTATAAATTAATGACTTAAATATTTTTTTTTACCCCTTGCGTCGCGTTTACGTCAAAGTAAATAATTAAGTAAATGTCAATATGTTCGTGATTCGCATTTTCAAAAAGAAGCAATTTAAGATTCTTATGTCAAAAGTCTACCAAGTGGAAAAGTGAATAAAATTATAAAAGGTTGAATAACACATTCTCGTTTTTTTTTTTACTAAATGATTAGGATTTAATCTAAATTTATTATCATTATTACTATTTACACATTATTTTATACAATTATTAAATAATTATTTATTTAATTTCAATTATTTATACTTAAACAACCTAAGTGTTTACCGTTATAATTTCGTATTATTATTTCTATTTCAAACTGCCGCTTTATTTCCCTTTCATTTTGGTAAAAATAGAACACTGGCGCTTTTTTTTTATATCCCATTTGTGTACATGGAGTTTGTGCTCCTTATATTTCTACCAAGGAGGTAGGACCAATCATCCAACCAGCCCAATTATATCGAACGAGACAGAACCGAGGTCGATGCCGCAAGGTAAGGTTAACTCATGATCTGATAAAATAAGACCCACAAATACTGCCCTCCTACTGCCCTACTCCACTCTTTTTCAAAAAATTCACACATAGGTTCTCAACTGAGAATTTTCTTGAGATTAAATCGGATATCATCTGAAGTAAGACAAATGGACATGAACAAGATTTCTGATTAATCCTCATGTCTCTTATATCAAGTGAGAAAGAATTTAGATTAACGGAATTAGGAAAATTTCTTCCAGAGGATAATCAATGAGGGGATATAGCTGCGCACCTACAATTATTTGACGAGTGACCAGAAGCAACCCAACTTACTATACACTTACTGCTCAATAAATCAATTAAATTCTGAATGTATTTTCTCTATGAGACTGTATCTGATATCATATACATATTTGATGGGAGTTGAATTAGTCAGTAACCCTTATACCCCTTCCTACTGGAGGGCAACTTATCTGTAAGGATACTTATGTAATGGGACAATTAGATTTAATTGTTACACTCCTAGTTACAACATACCTTTTTCCCGATCAGCACTGGAATTTACGAGGGGTTGCTACTTATTGTATTATATTGGAAGTAGGACCGGAGAACTTGTTAAAACAATCAGATGGACTGCCTTAGAGGAAGTGGAAGCTGATATTCTGCATTAGCAGAAGTTTTCGGACAACGATTGACTTCTTCTCGGCTAAAAGCCATACTTTTCCGGCGTAATTCTTTGGGAGTGATGGGTCAATCAACTACTCCTAGTGAACTTTTGGAATGCACTTATCACAGCAGGATTTGTAGGGCAATTGTTACGACTCTCCAATAAGGTTAAAGACTTAACCATGAAACGTATGTCCCCTCCAATGAGACATTCCAATAGATAGGAAATATTCTCACTACGCATTTATTTAAATTAAATATAAGTATCACTTTTGTAAATTGAAACATCTAAACAAGTAAATACAACAATCTTACTATTTTAATAATCACTGTGACTTTTAAGAAAAAATTAATTATTATTCGTTCACTTGAAATGCATAGATGTTCCTTTCATTACGTTGAATACATAAATTGCTTGCAAATTTTGCAATTTTGTTCATTATTATCTACACAACAAATTTTTCTGATAACTTTTTATATTTATATGATAGTTTATTAGTTGATAAATAAAATTATATTAGGTGGGCAAGAAAGTAATTTCGGTTTGCACCAGTTATTAGCGTTATGTTTGTTTCGTTATTTTTCTTTCAATATTAAAATTTTTTTTTTTAAGATTTGATAGACGATACCTTTAGGTCGCTATAGAAACCAATTTTGTGTAATTTTTTTTACAACTGTCTGTTTACTGTCAGTTTTAACATGGAGTGCAAAAATAAGCATTTTCGACACATTTTACTTTTTTATTTTCATAAAGGCAAGAAATCGGCTGAGGCTCTCAAAGAGATATGTGAAGTTTATGGTGTTGATTGTTTAACAGAACGCACCTGTCAGAATTGGTTTAAAAAATTTCGTTCTGGAGATTTCTCACTGAAAGTTGACCAACGTTCTGGTCGACCTTCTGAAGTTGATGATGACAAAATGAAAGCGATAATTGAATCGAATCGTCACATAACTGTGCAAAACAGTTAAATGTATCACACACAACAATTGAAAATCATATAAGACGTCTTTGACTTGTTAAAAAGATCGATATTTGGGTTCCGCACGAATTGAAAGAAATTCACTCACACAACGAATCATTGTTTCTGATACACATTTCAAACGTAATGCAATCGACCTTTTTTGAAACGAATTATCACTGGCGATGAAAAATGGATTGTCTTTAATAAAGTTAATCGAAAAAGATCATGGTCTAAGCATAATGAACCAGCACAAACCATATCAAAAGCTGAGTTGCATCAAAAAAAGATCATGCTGTCAATCTGGTGGAATTACAAGGGTGTTGTGTATTTTGAGCTGCTTCCAAACAACCGAACGATCAACTCAGATGTTTACTACTAACAACTTATGAAATTGAAGAAAGCAATCAAAAGAGTAAAGGTCAAAATTTGCAAATTGCAAAGGAATCGTGTTCCACCACGACAATGCGAGGCCTCACACATCTTTAGCAACACGTACGAAACTATTGGAGCTTGGTTGGGAAGTGATGTCGCATCCCTCATACAGCCCCAACCTTGCACTATCGGATTATCATTTATTCCGAAGTTTACAAAACTTCTTAAAGGGTTAAAATTTCGGTAATAACGATGACCTCAAATTGCACTTAGTTGAGTTTTTTGCTATTAAGGACCAGAAATTCTATGAGCGCAGGATAATGAAGTAATTAGAAAGATTGCAAAAGGTCATCGAACAAAATGGAAGATATTTGACTGATTAAAGTTCATTTTTTGTATAGAAAATTCAAATATTATTTCACAATAAAAATCCGAAATTACTTTCTTGCCAACCCAATATTTATCTTTTTATGAAATTAATAGTTAAATTATTGAATTGGGAATTTTCCTTCTTATTCACAATCCACAATAACTTAGTTGCCTACCCAATATTAATAGTGTCTAAATAATACGTATTGTAAATTTTGTATTGACCGTGCTTATAAGACAAAAAAGGATCTGTTCTATAATTACTTTTATTATTATTGTACGGCTTTATAAGACTCGCGTTTTATTTATTAATTTAAACAATAAAATATAATAAAAATTACTTTTGAAAGAATATGTAATCGTTTGAAAACAACTTTTTATATTCTTTTTTGCACTTTAAAAGTTAATATTTGCAGTTTATTTAACACGTTGACTGCCATGTCACCCGTATTCGGGTGACAGCAAAAGTTCTCATCAGGCAACGTCACCCATATTCGGGTGACAGCAAGAGTTCTCATCGAGCCGTTTCCCCTTTACTTTCGTGACTCCTTCCAAAGGATTTCCGAACATATTTAGATAAATATTTGACAGGAGATAATAATACTGTTGAATTTTTTTAAAAATCGTTTATTAACAAAATTATTTACAGTGCAAATTATTGAAGCATTCGCTGCAAAGTTGCGGTTGATCAGGGCAGCTTGGACAAAATGTAGTAGGTTTTCTAAGATTTGCTCGTGCCTTTGATGTTTCTAGTTCTTCCCTTTTATTTGCGTAAAACCGTTTGCATGCGCGTCTAAGGCTTTTCCCCAAATTATTTCTGCGAACGGTGATGCAATGCGTATTTCGTCGAACCGAAGGCACGGTTAAATCTTCAGGATTTGTTGATTTCCATTTACGCATTCGTGAACCTGGAGTCAGCCTCGATTCATTTAGTTTTTGTTGTGCATATCTATTAGTTTCTAATACCAGCAAGTTTATGATTTCGTCATCGACGAACAAGCTAAACACCTCATACGGATTTATATCGTCAGGTAATTGCTTATTCAGACCGCCTGTTTCTTGAAAAGAAAATTATTTTTGCCGACCACTAAATTCACTCCATTCACTCTGTTGAATTGGAACTTCCTCAGTATCATCAACGTTGCTTTCTTCTTCCAAGACCAAATCTCGTAACATCTCGTCAACAGTATCTTCATAAAATTCATTATCACTAAAATTGCATTTATCCGTATCCGTATCAGAATCTGACGATATGATTCGATTTACTTTTCTTCTTTTGGGCAATCTGATTACTTCCTCATCGCTGCTATCCGAATTTGAGCAACCAGCGTGACTAGTCTTCCTTTCACTGCTATGTGAATCATTGCACACTGACTTTTTCATCTTTCTCTTCACCATTGAAAAATTATGGACAGAGATTTTAAATTGTACTACTCAGTACACGGCAAAGATTACAACTGCTCGTGCAGAGAAATAACGTGACAAGTGAGGATCGTAGCAGATATCAGCACACATCTTACGATAGCACGCGTGGCCTGACGGGGATTTTGTTTTAAACAAGCGTGGCAGTCAACGTGTTAATTTTAATGTATGTATACGTACGGTTATATTAATCTTACCTAAAATATGGTCATAGCCATTGTCGCCTTTAGTCATTTAGGGAATATCGAAGAGTGTCAATAGCCGCCCCACCACCCCCTTTGAACCGTTGCTAAGCACGCCCTGCTATGCCCGCTAACAAAACCGCATTTGCTATTCTCTTCCGTTGGAAAGTACACGCCCCCCATGAGGACAGATATTATACAAGAAAACAATATACAGAGTGATTTATTAACTCTTGCTACCTAGATAGCTCTGAAAGTATGATAGTAGCAAAGAAGTTTATAGAACAAATGTTGCATGAAAAATTCGGGAATATAATATGACGTCAGTTTTTTTTTGCTAGGTTAAGTCGCTTCAGAGAATAAAGAGTCAAGTTTGTTTTTTTAAATGGAATGCTATGTTTCGGCACTTATTTTCTGATAGCGGCTTTCATGGTGAATCCAACAATGTGCAACATTAAGGTATTTGAAGATCAACAAAGGTCAAGTTTGGCGAACTAGTCGCCCAGCTACGATACAGCTCCACCGCATCGTGCTTGCGTAAGGTTACGTCATCCTTCAGGTGTCCAACAAAGGACGGAACAGTCAGACGGACTAGTCAGGTTTAATGAGTACGTCATATTAATTGAATATTTATTGTATTTAATGTTACACATCGTTGGATTCACCTGTATTCACCACGACAGCCGTTATCAGAAAATAAGTACCAAAACATAGCATTCCATTTAAAAAAACAAACTTGCCTCTTAAATCTTAGAAGCGACTAAACCTAGCAAAAAAACTGACGTCATATTATACTCCTGAATTTTTCTTGCAATTTTTGTTGTATAAACTTTCCTGCTACTGTCACATTTTCGGAGCTATCTTGGTGGCAAGAATTAGTGAATCACCCTGTATATAAGCGAGGTATAAGTGTATCCCTTATACTTCCACGTACGAGAGAGGGAGGTGCATCACCGCGAAAGCAGCAAACCGATGAGAAAGAGAATAAGCGAAGTGTTTAAACTCTCTTGACACTCTACAGACGAGTCAGAGGCGAGATTCATTATTGTATCTATATAGAAGCGAGGCGAGCGAAAGGTGACCCACGTGTCCAATCTTTGGTTAGACGCTGTTCAGTATTATATACAATTTATCAATGAGCATTTATATGCCGCAAGGCTTTTCCCTGACGAGCTAATAAAAATATTATGTATTTTCTATTGGCTCAATCACGTGTTTTATTTCTTATTTTAATTCAACCTTTCTTCTTCCTGATCATTAGCTTATCACAATCATTAGAGAACTCCATGTTGGGAAAATCTGCGCACAATACAATCAGTAATAGAGGAATATAATTTACTTTATTAGCGTTCGGAAAAAAATTATAATTATTAAATCTGCCGGAAACTAATGCATACCTCCCTCACGTGTTTAAAAAAATCCATTAAAGTGAGATGTTATTAAAAAAATTTGTTATTCAAGAAAAATAATCTTTGTTTGTTCATTATTTTAGGTTCTATTTATTTAACACGTTCACGCTGGGGCGAAAATCTAAGTTTTTCCGCGTGAGGCGGGACTGTCTTATCTCCTTACGCTTCGTGGGGCGGGGCAACATCGTTATTTTGAAAAGTTGCATAGGTATAAATTAATAATTGTTATCAATTTAAAATATTGAATGTTAATGTTTATTATACTTAATTTTTATATGTAATGTTAAGAAATAATAAAATCAACTTATTTTTTTAACGACTAATTTTCTGAAAACAAGTGATCCACAAGTGGGTCACGCCGCTCAACGGAACAGTAAAGTGTGATCCACCGGTGGTCTCAACGTTTTTGCTTTGTTTGATTTATATTAGGCCAGTCAACGCGGGCCAAAAACTGACCTTTTTAGCTGATCGCTTCAAAATTTGACCTAAGGGTAAGTTGACGACGCTGAATCGAATGGTGCTAATTATAATAAAATCAGCAACCGGCATCTTGGGGAAAAAGGGTAAAAAAGGGTAAAATATAGCCTTATCTTAGAATCTAGGCATTTAATCGAAAAAAGTTTTAAACAAAAGTTGTAGAGAATTAAAATATACATAAAAAATGTTCTATGAGTTATCTTCGTATTTTCAAAAATAAGCGAATAAAATTGGATTGAAGATGGGAAAAAAATTTTAAGAGTGGGAGAAAGCAAGCTTATCCCTCCGTCGCGTTTTACACGCGAGCGAGCTAGTATGCGTGCGAGCGTCCGTGTGCACTAATACACAAACGAAGGATCTTCGGCAATCTTCGGGACTCTCGATTTTGAATGAAAGTGCGAGTGAGAGAACAAACCAATATTTCTCTCTTTTTATTTATCATGCGATAACGGGTATTATTGTCCTCGGCCATCGATTGTTGAGTGTTCTGATATTTCTCTTTTTATATTTTTTCTTTCGGTAGCAAGAATTTTACGTCTTGGCCATCGAGCGTCGAGCGTTTTGTATACGAGTGCGAGTGAGAAAGAAAACCGATATTTCTCTCTTTCTATTTTTTCTTTCGGTAGCGAGAATTTTTCGTTTTGGCCATCGTGCGTCGAGCGTTCTATATATCTATATATCGGCGTATAAGCGCGGCACTTTTAAATCGAATCTTGATGCTTATGGCACGCCGTTTCTTTATTTATTGTCAAAAATAATGAACCTTGAGTAAAAAAAAATAATTCATTTTAACAGAAACTATTATTATTTAGTTGAGAGTAAAAATAATGAATTAATTTTGTGTCTCGCCATAAAATTAATTAGAATAAATAATTGATATAAATTCTTTGCCTCACAAAAATTTATTTGTATATCAAATTGAATACGTATTCTCTTTAAGACGAAATTTAAAATTTAAATATTTTTCCTATTAAATTATGTATTTTATAAAATTTTAAATTACTGACTTTTTGTCTCGTAAAAATTTATTAGTTTATCAAATTAAATACATATTTGAAAAAGAAGAATTTTATAACCACACAAAATTAATTCAAGATATATATGAAAGGATATTCTAAAAACGTGGAATTTATTTTTTGTCTATACATAATTTTAATTCATTTTTATTATGTTATAAGAAAACAGTAATGCATTCTGATTCATCTTCGAAGTCTTAAGAATTGTAAGAAATAAATTGAGCTATTACCAAGTGGTGCGTTAGCGTAAGTAGTAACGTCTTCGTTTCTCGCGCTGGGTATTTAACGTTCGATTCTTTGTGGGGGAATTATTTTTTTTATAAGTTCTTCTATCCAAATGAATAAATCCTTTCTGCTAATTAAGACAACTTTTGATAAAGTTATTAAATAACGTAAACAATTAAATCCATAGGGACAACACTAGCGAAAATGACGTTTATTTCTGTCTAAAATTTATAATTCCAGTTTTACCGATAACTAAAATTATTTACAAAATATCCTACACATTTACTCAAACAATTGGAATTATTTTATTAATAATTGTTATGAAATTTATACCGTTTATTACAACAACGTTCTAATTCGAACGGAAAACGAAATTTACTTTATAAAAATGATATATTATCGTGAAAAATTGCAAAAAAGCAATACGAGCTTGAAAATAAAAAGTTACGTACTACCGAGGTTTTTTATGCTTAGCTTTTGTTGAGGAAGCCATATAACACCTAACTTGATTTTTATTTTTGTGAAAGCCATTGTTGGTTGTAAAATTAAATATATATGACAAAATGCACGTTTCCTGCGTTAAAAAAATTAAGAAAATCGTTAATACAAGATAGATTTGAGCATATAGCGGCACAGTTTTATTTGATCATTTTTAATTTCTATAAACGAACTCTGCTCGGAAAGAAAATAAGAATAATATAATATCACACTTCTTTGTATTAATAGGGATGAATGACCGTTCAAGGTCACGAAAGTTTAAATCTCGTTATCAGATATGTAAAAAGAATTTAGTTGGTGCCTTCACCGAATTCATGCGAATGTTTTTCAGGAAGACAATTTTTTTCGTGTGCCTTGTAAAATTTCATTTTTATGAATCCTTAACTATGATAAAGCGTCAAACCATTCATCCCATAATTGTAAGAGAATTACTGGCCAGAAATCCATCGCATTTATATCGCATTTACTCTGCAATCCAGACTTGGAACTTTATAACCGTTTTTCGTTTTACCTCGTATTCTCATCTATTCGCATTTGCAAGCGAAGTACTGATTATGATTTTAATTCTATCAATAAACGAATTTTTCGTAAGATCGAATTTGTGACTAGATCAAATTTTTAAACGTTTTTAGTTAATCTTTTGAACTTTACCAAATGTAAATAAAGAGGTTAATAAAATGACTAATCTTAAGCTTTGAATAACAATTCTGCCATAATTATTAGTTTTTTTTTATTAACTTTACGACAATTAAAATTATAATTATAAATATATTGTTTCATTATTGTAGAATTTTTTTTTCTTTATTTTATTTTTTAACCTATTCAGGGATGCTGTCATATATTTGTACGTTTATATTACTTTTTAAATTACCGTTCAAGTGACATTTGTTTTTCTATTTTTTTTTTAATTAACAGAATTTTTGTCGACTGAAAATGTATAATACGTAACCAAAAAAAATGAAATATAAATAATAATATATAAGTAAAAAATTTATCGATGTACAATGATAGGTTCAAATATCACACAACTGAGCCTAATTTATGGAAATAGTTGCGTAGCTATGATGAGAAATAAATAATATTAACGTTTCCAATAAATTGACAAATGATCGGACGAGAAAATTAATTTTAGTTAACGACAATATAAAGCGTATACTTATATAACATAAAATATTTCATATAAATAAATTGTATAATCGCAAAAAAAGTTTTTTAGATAATATTTATTTTCTTTGTTCTTCTTTGATAGAAACATGCCACTAATCATTCTAATACGCGAAAATCTAACATTTCTGTACTTACACGCAAAAATATAATTACATTTCGGAATTGACTTTTACCCTTGTATGTAGAACGGGAGAAAAAAAATTAAAAAATCCAGTTTTTAAATTAACTTTAAATTCGTTAGAGTTTAATGATAAAAATGTAACACATATTATATGCAAAAGAAAAGAAGGAAGAATGAAGAAAAGAGAAAGAAGAAAATTATGTGAAAGGGAGAAAGATAAGAAAAAAAAAGAAAAGTGAAAACAATTTGAATACAGATATAAAGAAAGAAAAAAGGAAAAAAAAAAAGAAGGAAGAGCAAACGAGAGTAAGTACGCTCCTGTTTTCCGTAATAATTTCTGTACACGTGAGAAGCTAGAATTTCTCTTAACAGTAGCCTCAGAAAATACACAGGATGCTTTTACTTCTATACTATTTTTTTCACCACTCTTTCGTTTACCCGTCATCTCGCTTTTTCTTATTTAAAGAAAAGGACTTGCAACCGTAGCAATAGATCTTGTTTCGCACTGGAGTCCAATTTAAAGGAAAAATGGTTATCATTGTCAAGAAAAGAACAAAGCGCATCGCAAAAAGAATTCAGGATCGTGATTTTCAATAAACTTTAACTCGTTTCATTCACTTTCTTTTTCCTTATTATTATTTTTTACTAATTCTCGGTTTTTAATTAAAAACAGTTAAGCACGCAATAACTTAATCGATGGAATCTCACCTTCCTAGGAATACAAATCTGTCCGGTATAAATCTACAAATTTTTAAAGCCCGTATATTTTTTTTCGTAATTATAAAAAAAATTATTCAACCTGAATTCAAGAAATATGAACCTTTAAATAGAAATTGCAAATAAATAAAATATTTTTAAAAATATTAAATTCACGTCTATATTTTAAGTTAAAATCGATTATTGCAACATAAAAATCTTATTGGTTACCTATTAAAGATTACAGAATAAAACGTGTATATCAAATTTAAAAATGATCAAAAATTTAATTAAATTTAAAAAAATATTTAGTATAAAAAAAAGAATATAAAGAAATTGTAGTTACAATGTGTTTCTTTTTATAAAACGTTTTTTCTCGATATTAATATCCACAAAAAAAGTTACTAAATAGATGAACATTAAATTTAATCAGAAGAACTTTCATTAACATTACGATATTGTTGTATTAGTTTATTTTAAGTATAATGAACCGTCAGATTCTAAGTTTTCAATACAAGTTTTACACAATTATATTCGTAGATTTTCTTCAGAATGATTTAATAAAACATAAAATAAGAAATCTCGTTGAGAAGTATCCGGATTAAATCTTGTCTCAAGAATCTCTTTCAAGAATTCTGTCCGCATGACTTCACTTATTCCAACACTCCAAATATTCATCGTTAGAAGTGATGTTGAGACTTACTTTTAAAATTACGAAATGTTATGTAATCTTGACCGAATAATTCTTTGAAATTTGAAGATTTTTACCATTTCTACAAAATAACGAGGAAATATATTTGTTGAAAAATCCAAAATATTTGCAAACTTTTGTATATATTATGTATTAACCTCTTTAAAGATAAATTTTCAACTTTAACTATTAAAAAAAATTGTTTATTTTTCTTCATTTTATTTATTAAATAATAATTATAAAATTATAAACATATAAAATATTATATAAAAATATAAAGTTAAAATTTCGTAATTTTCCAAATAATTCAAAATGAAAAAGATGCAAATGCTGTAGCAAATAAAATAAATATAAATTATATGTTCACGTATAGTGAATATTCCAGAGCGAGGTACATTTATGGAAATTTTATTTCAAATACTATTTTAAATAGTAAATTCTAAGCTCTCTTTAATTGAAACAAAATAATTCAAGTAACAAATGAAATTTCACAGTAAATTAAATTTTATATTAATAATCTAAAATATGAAATCAAAATTTTTATCTTCGAGTTTTAGGTAAGTATTTTATTTTTAACCTAATAATTAATAAAGTAAACTATTACAAAATAAACATGCACAAATTATTTCAAAAATTCAACAACTTTCATATCAGAAAATGATTTTTACCATAAGAAATTCATTCGATGATCAATAACTCGAATAAGTATAAACGTCTGTCAGTGAATTGAATATGATGTATTTCGATTAAGTCTTTATTACTCTCTCCAACTTTAACCGTTTTGAGGGATCAGTTCTCTCAACAAACATTTATTATTTATATCCTTTCATTTCTCCGCATTGTTACACAACTAAATTAGATAAATAAATAAACGTTAGTAATAAAATAATAATTCAATAAAAAAAATAAGTCATTTGATTAAAACTTACATAGTATAACAGCAATTAATAACCAGTATTACATACTTTTCTAAAAGTTCGCTACAGCAAATTGATTGAAAACAAAAATAAAAATCTTACTTCTTTTATTTTTTATTTTAATATAAATTTTATTTTTATTTTAATTTTTTTTTTAATTTAATAATTAATTATTTTTAATAGTAATAACGATTATATTAGTAAATATTACATAGTTTGATTCATTTTATAGTGTTATAAATGTTTTTTTTTTTTTTACAATTTTCGCAAGAAAAACATCTTAAAAATATTATCTAAAAGTTTCAGACCAAAATTTCAAATTTTTTTAGTAATATAATATATTTTAGTAATAGCCAAAAGAAGAGAGCGCACCGTAATGTGTATGAAAGTGTTTGAAAAACTTTGAACACGTTCTTTTCGAAACCACGTTTCCGGAATTTCGGGGGGGTGGGGAATTTTTTAAAACTATTCAACTAATTTGGCTAATTGAACCCATTATTTTCGACACACATAGGCTAAATGCGTAACCACCTTTGAAACATTAGATTTTTTATAAATTAATTTTTTTTAACAATTTATCGAAAGAAAAATTCAATCTTGAAAACCTTATTTAACAATTCTGCTATTTTTTTTTTTAATAAGCATATTGTAAATTAATTCATTAGAATGAAGCCTAAAAACAATAATTTGTTTAATTATTTTAATTCACATGAGACTACAGAAGGCTGTGTGTTTCTCCGAAACAACTCACCTTTTTTTCGAAGACTCAACTTAAACAAAATTATTAACAAATTAATATAAAATTATTTAAAAAAAGTTTTTTTGTACACTTCAAGATACTAATAAAAACGAGAATTTCAAAACGATGAGATTTTATTTTCATATTTAAAAAATTCATGGAAAGTTCATTTTCAATCAAATTTAAAAATTTACTGTTGAATTTCAAAACAATTGTAAATTTTTGGTTGTTTATATTTAGGAATTTTTTTAATTATTTGAATTATTTATTTTTAAGTTTAAAATATATCATAATTTATTAATTTAAAATTTTAATTGTTATTATTATTATTATTATTATTATTATTAAAAGAATGAATTAATTTAATTTTTATTAATTTTATTTTGATTTTAAAATTGGAATTTTTAAATTTATTTTAGAATAATTTAATTTAACTATAAAAATTGAATTTTGAAATTTTAGTGGTTTTTGAAAGTTGAGATATTAAATTTTAAAAATTTATTTTAATTTTTGATAATTTTACGGCAAATTAGATTAATTTATTGAACTTATGTATATATAATTATATAATACTTAATAATATTCTAATAATCCAAAACTACACATTAACCAATCCGATTAATATACATTAATTATATATTTAATATAGTAAGAAGTGAGTTTGAGGCCAAGATGAGAGCACTAGATTGCTTCTACAGTCCGTCCACAAACAGTATCAATGTTGCAGGATCCAAGAGAGGGAAAAGTAGGCCTAAATCACCCGGATCTCCCAGTGATCGGAGCCCTCCAACCAAGGTAGCCTCTAGAAACCGTTCCCCATCTAGCTGTTTGTCCAGTAACCCTGATCTATCTCAGGTGAGCCATTTAAAAAATGAACAAACTGTCCCAATTGTGAACCAAGTGCTTTCAGAACATTCATGTATTGTCCCTAACTCTCAGATCCCTGAAATCCTCCCACCCCTAGAAGATGACCACGGACCTCTGGAAACTGCTAGAGGCGAATCAAGAGAGAGAAGATTCATAGCAGATGTACAAGAAGCCCCGGCTAGTGACAGCGAAAGCTCCATAGTGAGTCAACCACACCCAGTAGAGTCTATAGTGAGGCAATATAGAGTAGGAGATTCCCTTCTATATTTCCTGCTTCATCCTCGTGCGATCCCACCCCGAAACTTTAAATCCACAATGGAGCTATGGTGGAGGGACAGGTGGGATGGCCTCATAGATCCTCCTGACGAATTAAATGTCAGTCATTTCTACCACTGCATCCCGAAAAATGTTAGTAACACAGAAGTGATCAAGGCATTAAGTCAAGCTTCAGATATGTTGAGAACAGCTAGGTTGAGGAAAGAGTTCATGAGTGACCCCATAAAATTCGGTAGAGAAGATAGAGATAGTGCAGATTCTCCTTCACACTCACCACTTAAGATAGACATAGAAAAGATAACTACTAGATTAGATGCAGTTACAAACAAAAATTGGAGACCACTTCCAAAGCAATTATTGATGCTCTAACTATTTTACAAAGGGACATTGATAGACAAGGGGGACTGGCTAGATCAGCCATGACTGATGAGGTACATACTCTCAGACACTAAATGGATCAGAATATCAAATATTTTGACGAACTGAAATTAACCTCTCTTACAAGGACTACACCAGTGGGACCACCAGCACAAAAAATTCAAGAGACTAGACCTACCACTCAGACCAGGACACAACTTACACCACCTCAATCGACTAGGACTACTCCCCAAACTAAATCACGTCCCAGTAGGGTGTACTCCAAGGTTAGGTAACACAACCAGGAATGGGAAAATATTGCAAGCAAAGATCATATATTTAATATAGTAAGTTATATAAATTTCCCCCCAAAAAATTATATTATATTAAGAGAACACACACATATTTAATACAGAATTAAATTATTATTTTAAATTATATAAATCTGTTACATATATTATAATATATGTATAAATTAAATAGTTACTTATATGTTCAATAAATATTTATATAATTACCTATTATTATATGAATATATATATTATGTATATAAACATATAATATATTTATTTAGGTTAAAAAATTATAAATGATAATCTAATAATATATTATTTAAATTTAAATTTAAATTTATGTATAAATGTACTTATATATTTATGTGGGATTGGGAAAAATTCTTAAGTGAAAGAGCGAATAAAATATAAAGGCAAGAAACGTTACGATATGAATGTTCGAGAACGATCATTATTAAATATATATGTTAATATTTCGAGAATAAGTAAAGTTGTTATCTAGTAGGTAGAGCTATAAGAAATGTTGTCCTTTGTTGCTATGGTATGAAAAAATGAGAGGGTATGAGTACATGCCTGTGTGTAGCGTGGATATGAGAGGATACGAGAAGCGGCGATATAAAAGAAAGGAATAAAGAGGGGAGAGCGCGATAAGTAAAGATAAGAGATATAAGAGAGTCGAAGAGAATTTAGAGATCGAGAGTGAAAAAGTAGTGTTACGAAAAATATCCTACATTTATATATGTATGTATGTATGTACGTATATATGTATAAATTATTAATTGAATTTTTTAAAGAAATTATTTTCACTAAATAAGAAAGGATTATATCCAATTTCATTATAAAAATTATTTTCACTTAATTGTTATAAAATAAATTTAATTTTAGTTATATTTATTTTTTTTTTAAATTATATAAATTTAATTTAAATATTTAAAATTTTTTAATATTTAAAATTAATAAAGAAATTAAAGTTTTTTTAGTTTATATTTTAATAATTGAAAAATTTAATGCTAGCAATAGCGATTAAACTATAATTAAAATTAATTATTAAAATTAGGGGGGAAGTTTTGGTGAGAGTGGACGTTGGAGAGCGAGTGCCGAAAGAAATTAAAAAGGAAGAAGTAATTAAGCAAACTAGGGAAGAGAAAAGGAGAAATAGTGGTGGAGACAGGGGAGAGGAGCCAGTACGAGTGTAGGTGAATAGATTAAGGGAGAGGAAGGGGTTTAAGGTGCAAGTGTAGATAGGTGTATTTTTTGTGGAGGTTAGGTGGATAGGATGAGTGAGGAAGTGACAGAGTTGAGCGAGGCGCCGGTAGAGGGGAACGATGGGAAAGAGCAAGGCAGAAGTTGTGAAGAAAAGAGGCCCGGGAAGACCAAAAAAAGATGAAGGAAAAGTGGGAAATTGCGGCAGCGAGAAGATAGACCGTTTCTTGACGGTGGAGGGAGAAGAAAAAGACGGCGCGTGGATGGGGGGTTTGAGCCGAGATGCAAGTTGAGGCGTAAGTGCTCGGCAGAAATGGTGGAAGGGATCAGTAAGGATGGAGGGATGGAAAGGAGCGTTGATGGGGCAGGTGGTGAACGCAATGGGCAGCGTAACTTGGCGGAGCTGCTTGATGAGGCGAATGAGGGAGGGGAGAGGACAGATGGAGAAGAGGGGAGGAGTGTAGGGACGGAGAGAAGCCGGAATGAAGATGTGCTGATAGTTTTGGGGGAGGTGGAAGGGAAGGCGCACTTGGAAGGTGTCGAGCTTGAGAAGGATGAGGGGAAGGTTGAAAAACACGGGGTGATAGGAGAGGGGAGTGTGGAGGAAAGCGCGGGTAACAGTGGAAAAGAAGGAAGGGAAGAAGGGACCTCGAAAGAGGCTGGGGACTATATGGGCAATATCAGGAGCATCGAGTATATACCAGAGGAGTCGGAGGGTCTATACAATTGCTGAAAGGATTGAGGGAATCGGAGATAAAGATGGGAAATAGAATGGACAAGAAAGCAAAAGAGCTGGAGAGTGTGTTAGGACAAGAAGTTAGAAGGAGGGTGAATGATGCGATGGATAAGATGTGGCAGCGGGTGACGGACGAGATAGCCGGATGGAAAAAAGAGTGGAGAGAGGAGGGAAATGTGTGCGGAATGTACAAGGATAAAAAATGAGAGAAGGAGTTGGGAAAATGATCTGAGAAGAATGAGAGAGGTGGCGGATCGAGACAGGAAGCAGTGGGAGGAGGAACGGGGGCGACTATTGCGGAAAATAAATAAACTAGTGATGGAAAAAGAAGACAGGGATAAAAGGAGAAAGGGTTTGAATACAAGAGGCGAGGAAGGAAGAAGTGGCAGTTTGGAGTCTGTGAGCGGTGGGTCGGTGGAGTATGAAGGGGGGTCGGTCCAGAAGCGAGGAGGATGGGATGTGGAGAAGAGCAACAGAGTGGAGGAATTAACAAGAAAGGGAGAGGGGAGGTGTAGAGGAAGTCGGGGAGAAATGAGGAAGAACAGCGTTAGAGAGTGTGGTAGAGAGGAGCAGCGATAAGGGTGGTGGCAAGAGGAGAGGGGTAGGCTTGGTGGAAAAGTAAGGAATGACATAAATAATAACGTGGGCAACTTCGGTGGATTGGGTTATGAGCAGGGAAGGAGGAGAAAAGAGCAAGATAGAAGACCTGAGCCGTTATCGGAAGGGGAATGGAGGGAGGAAAGAAGCAAGAGGGAGAGCCGGAGGAACAATGTTTGTATCTCCTTTAGGGAAGGGGAAAGGACCGCGAAAGAGGGTATAATAGAAGAAGTTTCAAGAAGAACCGAACAAGATCTTAGAAGGCAAGCGGTGACAAAGCACGTCAGCAAAGGGCTGATAGTATTAAAATTCAGGAATTGGTCGGAGAAGATGAGTATGATGAAGAAAGCGAAGGAATTAAAAGGGTCAGGGATATGGGTGAGCAATGACTGGACAAGGAAGGAGAAGGAAACGAGAAGGTGGCTTTGGGGAGTTGCGGAGAATGAAAGAAGAAGGGGGAGGCAGGTATGGGCAAACCATATGAATTTATGGTTGAATAACGAGTGGTGGAGATGGAACGAGAGGAAAGGGAAGCTTGAGCGGTGGAGAAAAGGGGAAGATGTGAGGCAGCCCTTTCGGAGCAAGTGATACGGAGGATAGGGGCGAGAAGGAAGGGAAAAAAAGGAGAAATAATGAAGTTTTGAAGGCGAGTAAGAGGGGGAAGGGAGAAGAAGGGAAAAAAATGGAATATGCAATAAAAAAGGATTCAAAGTAATCAATTGGAACATAGCAGGAGTGTTTAAAATAGGAGAAGCATGGGAGATGTTGGAAGAGATGGATATGATAATATTGCAGGAAACGTGGGTGGAAAAGAAGGGTGAAGCTAAAACGGAACAAAAAATGAGTGGAGGGTATAGCTGGTACTTTTTGGAAGCGTATAGGGAAAAAGGGGTGAAGAAAGGTAGAGCAAAAGGGGGTCAGGTGGTAGGTATAAGAAAGGGTTTGCAAGGAACTGGAGCATAAGAAAATGGAAATCTGGACTAATCATGGTGAATGATGAGACAAGGGAAAAAACGGCTATTATAACGGTGTACAACAATGTAGGAATTAAGAAATTGGAGAAGGAATTAAAAGAACTAATACTGGAGGAGGGGGAGCCACCGAGAATGTTATTATTGTCGGTGATTGGAATGCGAGAATTGGAGGCGAACAGGCAGTTAAATTGATGGTGTGGAGGAGTTTGAGGGGGAAATGAGGAAGTCTCAGGATAGTACGGTGAATGCAGAAGGTAGAAGGCTGTTAGGCGTCTGTGAAGAGCTTGGTTTGAAGGTACTGAATGGGAGGCGAAGGAGATAGGGAGGGCAGAATTACCTTTGTAGGAGGTGGTGAAGAGTGTAGTGGATCGGTGATTGATTACTTGATTGAATTAGACAGAGGGAGAAAAAGTACGGTCAGATGGATGGAGGTGAGGGAAAGAATCGAGTCGGATCATTTGCCGATAATATTTGAGATTGGGGAAAAGGGGGGGGGGGCAAGAGGAGGAGATAGAGGATGAAGAGGAACAAAAGAGGGGGAGGTTAATATGGAAAGAAGAGAAAGCGGAAAAATTCAGAGAGGAAATTCAGAGGAGGAGAGCTTGGACAGGGAAGGGAGGGATGGGAGGGGGTAAAAAAGAAAATACTGAGAGCTGCGGAGAGGATAGGGTTAAAATCCAGAGATGGAAAAAGAAAGAGAAAGAGGGAACTGCCTAGGTGGTTCAATGAGGAATGTAAGGTGCAAAGAAAGAAAGTGTGGGATAAATTGAAAGCGTTTACGAAGGATAGGAGTTTAGAGAACAAGCAAGAATTGGTTAGAGAAAGAAGGAAAGTGAGAGAAGCATATAAGGAAGCAAGGGATAAATGGAGAAGGGAGCTGTGGGAGGAAGTAGGAAAGGCAAAGGATATGACAATGTGGTGGAAGGCGATAAACAGATTCAGAAGCAAGGGTAGATGTAGGACGACTGAAAGATTAACGAAGGAGCAATGGAGGGGGCATTTTGAGGGGCTGCTGAATGAGGAAGGGAATGAAGGGAGTGGGATAGAGAGGGAGGGAAGGATTGGAAGTGTTTGGGAAAAAGAAGAGCAGGAGATTAGCGAAGAGGAAAAGAAGGAAAAGAGGGAATTTTTTGAGGAGTTCGGGAGGATGGAATTGGAGAGTGCTCTGAGCAGAATGGGGAACGGGAAGGCTGCAGGAGAGGATGGAATAGGGGTGGAATTTTTGAAGGCTTTACCGGAGAGGCAGAAGGAGGAGTTGAGAGACGCACTGAATAGGGTCTGGTTGAACGGGGACATGGAGAAGGGATGGGAAACGGCGAGAATTGTGCCAATTTTTAAGGATGGGGATAGGGACAAGGCAGAAAATTATAGAGGAGTATCGTTATTGGATGTGGGTTACAAGGTATTAACAAAGATGATGACAGAAAGATTAAGTGGTTGGATAGAAAAACACAAAAAGCTGAAGGAAAGCCAGGCGGGATTCAGAAAGGGAAGAGGTACTAGGGATCAGATTTTTACATTAAACGCAATAATAAATAATAGACTGAAAGTGAAAGGTGGGAAGCTGTATGTGGCTTTCATTGACTTCAAAGCAGCATTTGATAGGGTAAACAGGGAAAAGATGATAGTGAAGTTGAAGGATAAAGGGATAGAAGGTAGAATGATGGAGACAATAAAAGAGATTTATAGGGAAACGAGAGCGGAAGTACAGACTCAGGGGAAAATTACGGAAAGCTTTAGAACAGAACAGGGAGTGCGACAAGGTTGCGCGCTAAGCGCAGTCTTGTTCGACTTGTATATAGATGATCTGGAAGAAAGATGGATGGCGAAGAACGAAGGGGGAGCAGTAATAGGGAGGCAAAAATATTTGCGATAAAGTATGCAGATGACGTTGCGGCGTTGGCGGAGACTGCAGAAGGGTTGAGAAGTATACTAAAGGATTTGGAAAAATGGGCACAGGAAAACAAGATGAGAGTAAACGAGAAGAAAACAAAGATCATGATTTTCAGAAACGGAGGTAAGGTTAAGAAAGGGGAGGAATGGGAGATCAATAAGACAAAAGTGGAGGTAGTAAGGGTGTTTAAATACCTGGGATATTGGTTTAAAAATAAAAATTCGGTTTGGGTGCATGGGAGGAAAATAGCTGGGAAAGCGCAAAAGGCGGCGAATATGGTATGGGGAATATGGAAAAGGGCAGGGAGAAATATTATGGAGGATAGGCTATTCCTTTTGGATTCAATTGTGAAAGCGGGGGTTATGTATGGAGTAGAAATATGGGGGTTGGGAGATATAAAGATGTTCGAAAGGATACAGAGCAGATACTGTAAAATGGCATTAGGAGTGAACAGGACAACGCCAAAGTATATATGGAGAAGAGAGTTGGGAATCCCAACTATGGAATTCATGATAAGGGAAAGAGCGCTGCGTTATATCAAGGAAGTGCTGGAAATGGAGGATTCAAGGTGGCCAAAAATATGTGTGATGGAGTAAATAAGAGCCATAACGAACGGGAATCCATCAAAATGGGGGGAGAATTTGGTCAGTGTGTTGAGGGAAATGGGTATCGAGGACTTGATAGAGATGATAAGGGAAAGAAGAGGTGGGGGAGGATAGGAGAGAAGATAAAAACGGGACTTGAAGAATTGAAAAGGAGAAGCCTGAGGGAAGAAGACGAAAAAATTAGGGAGTTAGAATACAATAGTTTGTACAAACATTTAATGGAAGGCGATGAAATGCCATGGAAGTATTGGGCAGAAGAAGGAATAGGGGGAGGGGTAAAGGAGGTTTGGGCAAGGGTAAGATGTGGCAACTTAGGAAAGGCAGGAAAGAAAGGAGAAAAGGACTGGAAATGTGGGTTATGCAGAGGGCATGTAGAGACGTTGGGGCATTTGATAATCTGTGATAGAGGAAGGGAATTGGTTTCCGAGAAGGGAAGGAAGGAAGTAGAGGAGTGGATGGTTGGAGTAGAGGAAGGTGCTATAAGAGGGGAATTAATAAACATGTTAGGCGGTAAGATTCAGGTTGGGATGTGTGAATTTTTCAGGGAAGTAGAGGAGCTGTGTAAAAGGAGGAGGGTAGAGGAGGATGGGAGGGAAGGCGAGGACGAACTCGAGTGAGATCTGGGTAGTTATAATTTTTGGATAGTATAATTTTAAGAGTGGTGATAATTAGAGGTGGACGAGGGGTGTGTTAAGAGCAAGCCAAAAATGTGAGATAATTATATGTGATATAATGATAAGACATTGTAAAAAACTTTGTAAGTTGTGCAATAAAAACCTGATTATATATATAGTAATGAAATTAATATAATTGTGAATAAAAATGTTGTGTGTGTGTGTGTGTGTGGGGTGTGTGTGTATAATCTAATAGAGTTTATTAATATTTAATATATAATTATAATTACTGTTGTTATTAAATGTCAATTTAATTGAATTAAAATATTCATTTTATATCTTATTTTAAATAGATATGTTATTGAAACTCTAAATAAGAGAAGAAAATTGTTTCTAATATTAGAAATTTTATTCTCATTTAAAATTAAACTAATAAATATAATGAATAAGATTATTAAACCTCCAATGATTATCAAAAAGATTAAAATGCATAAATTGATTCTGTTGAATTGTTAGTTAAAAATAAACATGAAAATATTGTCTATAAAATTAATAAAATAATAATGATGATAATTGATATATTAACTGATAATAAAAAAATAAATTATGCTTGAAATTATAATTATTCGAATTAATGGAGTTAAAATATTACTATCATTCATTAGAAATGTTTATAAAAAATAAAAATATTTTTTAATTAATGATTTATATAACAAAATGTAGTTTAATTTAAAAACATTAATTTTGGAGATTAAAGATATATTAAAATTTAAATATTTTTTTGAAGCTTTAAAACATTATTTAATTTAAATTTACAAAATTTATGTTTTATTTTAAATTGTGAAGCTTTTAAAATTAATTAAAAATTTATTTTTATATTAATTTTAATTTAGTTTATTTTTAGAATATATATATAGAATTATATTATTTATTTGTTTTTAGGATTAATATTATTATTAAAATTTTATAATCATTTATTGATAGTTTCGTTATCACTTGAATATTTGGTGGTTACAAATTTAATGAATATTTATTATAATATATATATTATTGATTATTTCTTATTAATTTTTATAGTTATATTTGTAATTGAGAGAGTTCTTGGAATTACTTTAATGATTATATTAATTCATTTTTATAGGAATGATTTTATTGAAAATTAAATATTGATTTTATGATAAAATTTTTAATAATAATAATTTTTAGAATAAGTTTATTTTTATTTAATAATAAATTTAATAATTTAATAATTTTTTTTTATATTATTTATAATAATATTTCTAAGTATTTATTACACAAATTTATTAATTAGTAGGATAAATTTATTTTATATGGATTTATATTCTTTTTATTTAATTTTAATAAGTTTATGAATTGTTGGATGTTTAATAATAATAAATTTAGGTAATTTTATAAATTTTTGACTTTTTTAATAATGAAAATTTCATTTTTATGTTTTTTAACATTTAATATAATAATATTTTATTTAATATTTGAAATAAGATTTTTACCAATATTTTTATAATTATGTTTGGTCGTTACACATTGGAATGATTTGAAGATATATATATATATATGCAATAATTTCTTCAATACCTTTTAAATGGTTAATAATTAAATTTTATATAAATTGTAAAAGAGAGAGATTATAATAACTTTTTTAATATTTAAAATAATTGAAATAAATTAAAATGCCAATTTGTTTATTTCATATTTTATAGCCAAATGCTCACGTTGAAAAGCTCATGTTGAAAGCTTGAAGTTTATGATTCAATAATTTTTGCTGAAATTTTATTGAAATTAGGAAGATATGGTGGTGTATTACGTTTTTCTAAAATTTTACTTATATATATATGTGGGAAGGGAAATTAGACAAAGGGGCTATGAATTAAGATATGAATATTCGAGAACGATCATTGCTAAATATATCCGTATTTCAAGGAAAAACAAAGTTGTTTGTCAGTTAGGAAGGGATAGAAAAAATTTAAGAAGAAACGTTAAGATAGGAATATTGGGGAACTATCGTTGCTAAATATATACGCCTTTAGAGTAAGAAAAAAGTTGTTGTTCAGTATGAATGTTCGAGAACGATCGTTACTAAATATTCGAATAAGTGAAAAGACATAGGAAATATCGCTCTTTATTGTGATGGTGTGAGGGAAATGATAGTATGAGTGAGTACGTTGCTATGTAAGTTAGTCATCGTATAGCCTTTAAGAAGCAAACAGCTATTATTGTATCCGATTAATTTGTATTCACATTAAAACATTCTATTCATCTTTATATTGGAATCCTACATTTGGGGGCTCAGCCGGGATTAAAAGAGAATAGATTTCATGTGTGCAATAAAAAGTCGTATAAAGTCGTATAAAGTCGTATAAAGTCGTGTGAAGTTGCATAAAGTTGTATCAAGTCGAAAGTTGCGTTACAATTACCAGCAGTGTGAATCCGATTCTAAGTTGATTAAGAGTGTTGCGCGAGGAAAGTTGACCACGCGTGAATACTGAAGTAAAGTTGTGAAGTAATCGGTAGTGTTGGTGTAACGGTGATATAGGAGGACGATAAAGAAACATTAAGATTAAGAAAAGTAGCTGTTTGAACGATGGCTCAATTGAAGGTAACACTCGAAACAAGTGCGGATGAGCAGGAAGTTGGACGTGAGGAATTGAACGAAAAGGCCGTTCAAAACACGTCACTAGGAAGACGAGTTGAAGAACGAAAGCGTCAAGGTAAAGCAGCCGAGGAAGAAGCCGTCATTTACACCTATGAGCAGATTGACTCCATGAAATTAAGGGAGTTAAAAGAAGCGGCGAAGAAGTTAAGGTTATCCACAGTCGGAAATAAGCAGGCGTTGAGAAATCGCTTGAAAGATGCGATGAAAGATGAAGAAAGCGAAGACGAAGAAAGTGAAGAAGAAGAAGAAGAAGAAGGAGACGAAGGCAAACGAGAAGAAGAATCACAGAGAGGTGGACAACGCGGGGAAGGAGGAGCGGTTAGCGTTGCTACGCAACAACTCGCTTCGTTTTCCATAAAAGATGTGGAAGAAAGCCTATCATATTTCAACGGAGAGGATAAGCTAATGATAGATCATTGGATCCACGATTTTGAAGATACCAGCGTATTGTTGGGATGGAACGATTTGCAGAAGTTTATCTACGGGAAACGTATGTTAAAAGGAGCGGCAAGACAATTTATATCGTTCGAAAGAGAAATAAAATCATGGGACAGCTTAAAGCGTAGTTTGATTAGGGAATTTCAGGTAAAGGTAAATTCAGCCACGATTCATAGGCAGTTGTCCAAGCGTAGGCAACAAAAAGGCGAAAGTAGTCGTTTGTACATTTATAGTATGCAAGAAATCGCGAATCAAGGTAACATCGAAGAAGACGCCCTTATACAGTACATAGCGGATGGTTTGTTAGGCGAACGTCGCGATAAGGCAGTATTGTACGGATCCCGAACGCTCACAGAATTTAAAAATAATATTCAAATATTTGATAAACTTAAAGAAAGTAACGTACAAGGAACGCGATTTAGAAAAGATAATCAAGGAAACGTAGCGTCGACACGTATCGGTAGATCTCCGGCGATAAAGAAAGACCATTGTTACGGGTGCGGTTCGGAAGCACATAGTTATCGTTTCTGTCCAGACAAAGAAAAAGGTCTCAAATTAGTCCAGTCAACGGGGGCCGTTTTTCCGGAAATCTCAGGAAAGAAGGTGAAAACTTGATATAAGGGTAAATAGACGACGCTGAATCGAATGGTGCTAATTTTTTTGATCTGAGTGTTGCCGTTTTTGAGAAAAAGGGTAAAAAGATAAAAATTGGTAAAAAATGGCTTTATCTTAGAATCTAGGCATTTAATTAAAAAACGTTTCAAACAAAAGTTGTAGAGAATTAAAATATACATAAAAAATGTTCTATGAGTTATCTTCGTATTTTCAAAAATAAGCGAATAAAATTGGATTGAAGATGGGAAAATAATTGTAAGAGTGGGGAAGCAAGTCCCGCCTCTCAGTCGGCTTTTACACGCGAGCGGGCTAGTGTGCGTGCGAGCGTCCGTGTGCACTAATACACAAACGAAGGATCTTCGGAAATCTTCGGGACTCTCGGTCTTGAATCCAAGTGAGAGTGAGAGAAGAAACCAATATTTCTCTCTTTTTATTTATCATGCGATAACGAGTATTATTGTCCTTGGTCATCGATTGTTGAGCGTTCTGATATTTCTCTTTTTATATTTTTTCTTTCGGTAGCGAGAATTTTACGTCTTGGCCATCGAGCGTCGAGCCTTTTGTATACGAGTGCGAGTGAGAAAGAAAACCGATATTTCTCTCTTTCTATTTTTTCTTTCGGTAGCGAGAATTTTTCGTTTTGGCCATCGTGCGTCGAGCGTTCTATATATCTATATATATCGGCGTATAAGCGCGGCACTTTTAAATCGAATCTTAATGCTTATGGCACACCGTTTCTTTATTTATTGTCAAAAATAATGAACCTTGAGTAAAAAAAAAATAATTCATTTTAACAAAAACTATTATTATTTAGTTGAGAGTAAAAATAATGAATTAATTTTGTGTCTCGTTATAAAATTAATTAGAATAATTAATTGATATAAATTCTTTGTCTCACAAAAATTTATTTGTATATCAAATTGAATACGTATTCTCTTTAAGACGAAATTTAAAATTTAAATATTTTTCCTATTAAATTATGTATTTTATAAAATTTTAAATTACTGACTTTTTGTCTCGTAAAAATTTATTAGTTTATCAAATTAAATACATATTTGAAAAAGAAGAATTTTATAACCACACATAAAATTAATTCAAGATATATATGAAAGGATATTCTAAAAACGTGGAATTTATTTTTTGTCTATACATAATTTTAATTCATTTTTATTATGTTATAAGAAAACAGTAATGCATTCTGATTCATCTTTGAAGTCTTAAGAATTGTACGAAATAAATTGTGCTATTGTCAAGTGGTGCGTTAGCGTAAGTAGTAACGTCTTCGCTTCTCGCGCTGGGTATTTAACGTTCGATTCTTCGCGGGGGAATTATTTTTTTTATAAGTTTTTCTATCCTTAACAAGGAGACGGTCAGTGAGTCCCACCTCAGATTCGTATATATTCGTATATACTTATTACTTAAATTACAAATTCATCCTGTAAATATGATCCTAAAAAATGTCTCTTTTCGGCACGTTAAAAATTAATTTTTGTTATTTATTGGATATTATTTAATTATAATTAGTAACTTTATTACTCGCGTAATAATGTTGATTTCTTATTAAATTTATATCGTTAGGGCAAAATTTGAAAAAAATCTGAGGTAAGACTCACTGACCGTCTCCTTGTTAAGGATAGAAAAACTTATAAAAAAATAATTCCCCCACGAAGAATCGAACGTTAAATACCCAGCGCGAGAAGCGAAGACGTTACTACTTACGCTAACGAACCAATTGATAATTGCTCAATTTATTTCGTACAATTCTTAAGACTTCGAAGATTAATCAGAATACATTACTGTTTTCTTATAACATAATAAAAATGAATTAAAATTATGTATAGACAAAAAATAAATTCCACGTTTTTAGAATATCCTTTCATATATATCTTGAATTATTTTATGTGTGGTTATAAAATTCTTCTTTTTCAGATATGTATTTAATTTGATAAACTAATAAATTTTTACGAGACAAAAAGTCAGTAAATTAAAATTTTATAAAATACATAATTTAATAGGAAAAATATTTAAATTTTAAATTTCGTCTTAAAGAGAATACGTATTCAATTTGATATACAAATAAATTTTTGTGAGGCAAAGAATTTATATCAATTAATTATTCTAATTAATTTTATGGCGAGACACAAAATTAATTCATTATTTTACTCTCAACTAAATAATAATAGTTTCTGTTAAAATGAATTATTTTTTTTTTTACTCAAGGTTCATTATTTTTGACAATAAATAAAGAAACGGCGTGCCATAAGCATCAAGATTCGATTTAAAAGTGCCGCGCTTATACGCCGATATATATATAGAAATATAGAACGCTCGACGCTCGATGGCCAAGACGTAAAATTCTGGCTACCGAGTGAAAAAATAGAAAGAGAGAAATATCGGTTTTCTTTCTCACTCGCACTCGTATACAAAACGCTCGACGCTCGATGGCCAAGACGTAAAATTCTTGCTACCGAAAGAAAAAATATAAAAAGAGAAATATCAGAACGCTCAACAATCGATGGCCAAGGACAATAATACTCGTTATCGCATGATAAATAAAAAGAGAGAAATATTGGTTTGTTCTCTCACTCGCACTTTCATTCAAGACCGAGAGTCCCGAAGATTGCCGAAGATCCTTCGTTTGTGTTTAGTGCACGCGGACGCTCGCACGCACACTAGAATACTAGTGCGCTCGCGTGTAAAAACCGACAGAGGGGTAATACTTGCTTTCCCCCCACTCTTACGATTATTTTCGCATCTTCAATCAAATTTTATTCGCTTATTTTTGAAAATACGAAGATAACTCATAGAACATTTTTTATGTATATTTTAATTCTCTACAACTTTTGTTTAAAACTTTTTTCGAATAAATGCCTAGATTCTAAGATAAAGCCATATCTTACCCTTTTTTACCCTTTTTCTCAAAAACGGCACCTTCCACCTCAAAAAAATTAGCATCATTCGATTCAGCGTCGTCTATTTACCCTTATATTAAGTTTCCTTTTTCTTTCCTGAAATCGCGGCAAACGGCCCCCGTTGACTGTACTAAAAAGAAAGAACATTTCCTGTTGCTTTACTTTCAAGAAAATCGTTTTTTGTTATTCTAAAAATATCTATAGGCGCACTTCCAATAGTGATTGTTCTCTGTTATATACGTCTTAAATTTTTTTTCATATTTTATTTTTTTTTTATTTTTATTTTGTTGTTTTCTATATTATATACATTCAAATGAGACACGAAATACTGCTTCCTGTTCATTTCTGAATTTTTTTTGTGCTTACAATTTTTTAAATTATTTCCTGATCACACTTTGTCATATTTTTATACACAGTCAAATATATTTACAATAGTTCAGATCTTGTCACCGAATAAAATTTGATTTAGTTTTTAGAATTATCATTATTTTATCTATAAACTTATGTGATTTAAGGTAGTAAGCTTACTGTTACGGACGAAATTTTGACTTTTCTCTTCGACTTTATCTCCAAGAATTGAAATTGGTTCCTTATGACCTCCTAAAAATATTATTATATTAAGTCCTTATAGAATTTCTTTGTTAAATTCAATTATTTTAATTTCTACTGGGATTACAATTTCCTGATCTCATCATAGATTATTAAATAATAAAAATTTTATTTCAATTTTCACTTTAATACAAACCATTATTCTTGGAATATTTTTCACTCTATACCAAATACATGAATATTTTGAAACTTCTTTTACAATTGTTCATTCAATTTTTGGCTTAATTTTTTTTTTAATCACAGGATTTCATGGAATTCATGTTAGTATAATTGGAATAATATTTTTAATTATTTGCCTAATCTGATAAATAAATAAACATTTTTCTTGTAATCATCACTTTGAGCATGAATCAGCAATCTGATATTAACATTTTGTTGATATTGTTTGATTATTTGTGTATACTTAATTTATTGATGATCTTTTTAAGATTTAGTAATTTATTAAATTCACTTATATAGTATATATAAGAATTACATTTAACTTACAAAGAAAAAAATTATTAATTTAATAATATTAATATTAAATTTTATTTATGCATAAATCATTTTAATTTTAAAATAAAGTAATTATTTTTATAATATAAATTATTATCACTATTTCATTATATATTATTTCATTAATTTTAACTTTAATTTTAATATTAATTATTATTTATTTTTCTATAAAAATGAATAAAGATCGAGAAAAACCATTAACATATGAATGTGGTTTTAACCCTTTAAATTTTTCTCGATTACCTTTTTCTGTTTAATTTTTTTCAGTTGCATTATTTTTTTAATTTTTGATATTAAAATTATTTTTTTACTTCCATTTATTCAAATTACTTTAAAAAGAAATACTTTTTATTTTTAAACTTTATTAATATTAATTATTTATTTATGCCTAATAATTGGATTAAGTTATGATTGAAATGGACAATCAATTAATTGAATTAAATAAATTATATATATTAATTTAATGATATTAGTTAATTTATTCCATTTATATTTCAATTAAAAATTATTTTTAATTTTTAAATATATCTTTAATATGAAAGTATTATTTTTAATTTAATTTCGACTTAAATTTATGATTAAATTTTAATTCATATTATTATTTATTTTATATATATATACATATTTAATTGAAACCAAAATAGAGGTAAATTATTGGTAATAATTTAATTAAATTAAACTTTCCAATTAAAATAATTAAAAAAAGCTTCTAACTTTTAAATTAATAAATAAAATTTATTTTATTTCTTACTAGTTTATATATAGTTTAAAAAGAAACAATTTATTTTCATTAGAAAAACAATTTAATTTTTAAATCTATAAATTTATTTAAAAATAAATAATTATTATCTTAATATCTTCAATATTAAACTCTCTCTTAAGCTATTTAAATAAAAAATTAAAATTAATAATGATATTAATGTAATAAACGTCATATTTAAATTTAAATAATAAAAAAAATTTTAAACTAAAAATTTTAAAAATCTTAATAATGTACATTTTTTTAATCCATATGTAATTCTATATTTTATTAAAACCCTTTATTACATCTTTTATATGTATAATTAATGAGTACTTTAAGGGGTTATACGCAGTTGCGAGGCTCGAAAAAGACGTATTTCATGAATTTTTTATAAAAACAGTTTTTATTTCTCAAACAAAAGTGATGGTAATTCAAATAGAGCCAACTTTTGAGAATACAATAGTGCGTCGATTATGTAAAAATATTAATCTGCACCGCTCCTGTAGATGATGTCGTCTAAAAAAAGACGTTTGACGATGATCCCCATTTTGGCGGTTTGGATTATTGAAATTAAAAAATATGGTGGATTCTTTTAAAGGATAGATTAATGCAGGTATTAAAACCAAGGAATAATAAAAATTTTGATTTTTGACAAAATGGCGTCTATTTGAAAAAAAGTTGTTGTTTTTGACTAAAATTTTCGCTCTAAATTGTTACAAAAAAATAGTAATAAATTTTTTAAAAATTATTCCTTATACTTAATACCTGAGGAATATATCTAAGAAGATTGTGTAAAAATTCGAAACCGATCGGTTAAGCCGTTTTTGAAAAATTGAGATCACCGACTTTGAAAATACCGTTTTGAGAAAAACGCGTTTAAAGTTTCAAAGAGACGTTTACACATAGTTAAAAATTTTTGTTTGCAGCTTACATGAAGTGAAGAATATTTGTCGGATCGATTTGAAATTTTCAGAGAATATACTTAAATATATGTACATTCCAAAAATGAAAAAAAAAAAAATCCATTTTTTTTAAATTCTAACTGCGTATAACCCCTTAAAGGATAAAAATTAATTAATTCACTAAAAAATATTAAACCTCATATTCTCTTTAAAAATAAATTTTTATATTTTTAAATCAATTCAATAAACCTAAAATGCTCATAAAAATTAAAAAAAGAAACTCCTATTAAACAAATATATATAAATAACTAACATTTTTTGAATCAATCTTAAAATAATAATTTCCAAAGAAACTAAATATAATAAATAATATCCAATTATTAAAGATCTTATACATAATAAAACTGTTGAACTTCTTATTAAATTATTTTCATTTAATAATATAAAAATATAAAATTTATTACTTTTATTAGGGTAAACAACTAATAACAATCGACCTCTATAAGATACGGTAAATAAAGTAGCTAAAATTAATATAATTATACTAAAATAATTTATTTTACTTGGTAAATATATTTCTATAAATGAATCCTTTGAATAATATCCTGAAAAAAAATCCACACAAAGATAATGTTGATATAAAAAAATTCAACTCACAAAAGGATAATTATTAATTACATTACCCATAACAAGAATATCTTGATTATCTATTATTTGATGAATTAAAATTCCTCTACATAAAAATAATAAAGATTTAAATAAGGCATGAATAATTAAATAAAAATAACTTAAATCGATTTTACTTAATCTTAAAATTCTTATTACTAAACCTAATTGACTTAAAGTTGATAAAGCAACAATTTTTTTTAAATCTTTTTCAAAATTTTCTATAATTCTTGATATCAATATCGTTATTCTAGAAATAAATAATAATAATTCATTAATGTTATTATAAATTAAATAAAAATTATAACTAATTAATAAATAAAGGTATTGGCTATTGCCAAAGGTAACCAAATTGAAAAAGGTAATTGAGCACTTTTTGTAATTGATCCTAATAATAATAATAATAATAATATTGATAAAATTAAAAAATTTAAATCATAAAATAAACCATTTCAAGATCCTAATATAACATATAACCTAATAATTATTATGATACCAACATTTCCAACGTGATTTATTAAAACTGTAACTATTCCAGAATAAAAAAATTTTCAATTTTGGTAATGAATAATTAAATAATAAGATGTTAAACCATCCCATCCTAATAATAAACCTATAAAATTTTGACAAATCATTAAAAAAATTATTCTTAAAACAAATATTAAAACTGAAATTAAAAATCGTTTTATATTTATATCACCTTCTATATATATTAATCTATATCTTAAAACAAATCTAAAATTAATATAACTAAACTTAGAAATATTAAACTAATTCAATCTAAATAAATTATTAATTCTAAATGTATTGAATTAAAAATTATTAAAATAAATTTTACCATTAAATTTAATTTATTAAATAAAAGAATTTTTGATATTATAAATATAAAAATTCTGATAATATATAATCAAATAATATTTATAATTATAATAAATTTTTAATTATTAAATATAAATTAATTAATCACATGTATCATTTATTTAAATAAATTTAATTTAAATAAAATATTTTATATCTCTAACTCCCCACAAATTAGAATTTTTAATTTTAAACTATTTGAATTTAATTAAGTAAATAATTCCAATCCTAAAAACACCATTAAAATTTAAAGGCATTCAATGTAAATTTAATAATTAATATATTGAATTAATAACCTTATAATTTATTAATAAATAATTTTTTTATACCATGTTGACTAAATCTAAATAAATATAAAGAATTAACCGCTCTAAGAAAAACATAAAATTATTATAACTACATAACTATTTAAAATTTCAACATACTAATCTGATTAATAAAAATATTTTTCTAAGTAAATTTAAACTAATAGGTGCTAATAAATTAGATAAAGATAAAAAAATCAAAATAATCCTAATGAAGGATTAATTGATAATGACCTTTATTTTTAAATATTAATCGTCTACCCACACATTCATAATTTAAATTACCTAAATAAAATAATCCTGATGAACATTAACCCATGAACTAATATTATTATTAATCTACCTAAAAATCCTAATTTTATTAAAGTTATTAAATCTCCTATTAAAATTCCTATATAAACAATTGATAAATAAGCTACCAATATTTTTAAATCAATTTGAAATAAAAGAACTATCCTAATTAATAAACCACCAATAATTCTTAAAGAAATTAAAATTAATTAATTTTTACTGCATCAATATATTTATATAAATAAAATTTAAGAAAAACGTAGTAATGTACCATATCTTCCTAATTTCAATAAAATTCCAGCAAAAATTATTGAATCATAAACTTAAAGCTTTCAACATGAGCTTCAACATGAGCCTTTGGCAATCAAATATGAAATAAAAAAATTGGTATTTTAATTTAATTCAATTATTTTAAATATTATAAAAATTATTATAATTTCTCTGTTACAATTTATATAAAATTTATTTTTTAACCATAAAAAAGGTATAGAAGAAATTATTGTATATATATTATAGCTTCAGATCGTTCCAATGTGTAACCACCAAACATAATTATAAAAAAATTGGTAATAATCTTATTTTAAATATTAAATAAAATATTATTATATTAAATGTTAAAAAACATAAAAGGAAATTTTCATTCTTAAAAAAATTAAAAATTTATAAAATTACCTAAATTTATTATTTTTAAACATCTAACAATTCATGAACTTATTAAAATTAAAGAAAAAGATATAAACCCATATAAAATAAATTTATCCCACCAATTAATAAATTTGTTGAATAACATAAAAAGTATTTTTAATAAAAAATATTATATTACTAAAAAATAAATTAACAAAAAATACTCCTGTAACTAAAATGATTATATATTCAGCTAAAAAAATAAATGTAAATCTAATTCTCATATTTTCAACATTAAAACCTGAAATCAACTCCGATTCCCCTTCAATAAAATCAAAATGTATACGATTTAATTCAGCTACTATTCTAATAAATAAAATAATTATTATTATAAAATTTACTAAAATCTAAAACTTAAAAATTTTTGAAATTTTATAAAATTTAACAATTGAAAAATTCAACATATTTAAAATATCTTTCAATATAACAAGTAAGACAAAGATTGAGAAATTGGACTTATACCTCCTAATATTGAATAATTTGAATTAGATGATCTTCTCATCAAAATAATATAAACACCCAATCTTAAAAACATTATTATACGTAATATAAATAAATTATAACTATAATAAATCCAATCATTGGTCTAATTAATTAAAAAAATAAATTAATTTTTAATAATTTTATATTTTCTTTAACAAATAATTTAATTGCATCACTAAAAGCCTGAAAAATACCTAAAAAAAAAACTTTATTTGGTCCTTTTCGATCTTGTACATAACCTAAAAATTTTCGTTCCAATAATACTAAAAATGCTACTTCAATCAAAACTCCAATTTATGTAAGAAAATAACCTAATAATAATATAATATAATATTATTTAAAATTATTATTTAAAAAAAATATTTAAATATCATTATTAATTAAATTTAATATTTTGTAAAAACTTTCTCTCATTTTAAGTCCTTTCGTACAATAAAATAAAATTTAATTATAGATAAAATCCGATCTGGCTTACTCTGATCTGTACTCAAATCATGTAAAATGTTAATAGTCGAACAGACTAAAATTTTAGGCTTCTTCACCTAATTTTTATTTTAATTCAACATCGATGTCGCAATAAATTTTATTAATATAATCATTCTAAAATTATTACACTATCTCTAAGGTAAATAATTCTTTTAATAAAAAAATTATCATTAATTTTCATTTATCTATGTAAATAATAAATTAAAGTTTCAAAATTTAATTACCCTCCCAATAAAAAAATCTTAAATTATAAATTTAAAAATTATAAAATTTAATATACAAATAAATATTTTCAAATTCTTAGAGGGTCTTATCGTCTAATAATTCCATAAAAGCTTTTAACTTTTCATTTAAATTCAAATTCAATTAATTTGAGACAGTCTATATTTTATTAATTCTTTCATTCAAGTTTCCAAATAAAAAACTATTGATTTTGCTACCTTTGTAGAGTTAATATACTGCAGCTTTTTAAATTTGATTCAATGGGCGGAATAAACTTATTATTCAAATTCAACAAAACACGTTTTTGATAAACATGTAAATATTTATTATATAAATTATATAAATTTGCCCTGATTCATTAAATTACATTTATCAAATTATAAAATAAATCAAACTATATAATATTTACTAATATAATCATTATTACTATTAAAAAATAATTATTTAATTTTTTTAAATAATTAAAATAAAAATTACATTTTTAAATTCAAAAATTTATTTTTCATCTTATTATAAATTAAAAATTTTTTTAAAAGAAATAGAATTTTATAATTACTATTAAATACCAAAAAAATAAATTAAATTTATAACCAATATATTCAATTTATCCCAAATATATTTACTTTTAAATAATTTATTTAAAAAAAATAACAATAATTAAAATTTAAATTTTAAAGCTGAATTTTATTCAATTCTGAAAAATTAGATATATTTAAAATCGTTTAACATTTCACTTCCAATTAAAAATTTATAATAATAATTTAATATTAACTTAAAATTTTTAATTATATTTTTTAAATTCGAGATAAATTTAAATTTAAATGATTTTAATTAATAAATTTTATTAATCACCGTGATACAAAAAGTAAATTAAATTAAAATTACTCTAAAATTTTATAATAAAATTTCAATTTCATTACTATCTTTATAATTTAAAAAAATTATTTATTTAATTTTTAATCTAACTAAAAAATTTTAAAATAACTTTAATTATACATAAATTAATAAAAAAAAGAATAAATTATTTATATAAAAAAATAAAATGTAGCCTGAAATTTAATTTTAATAAATTACAATTTTAGTATTAAATTTTTATATATTTTTGTAAAATTTTATCTATAAACACTTTCGAGTATTTAAACTATGTTTCGACTTATTTCATTTTATTGAAAGTGACGGGCAATTTGTACACATTTTATATATTATATTCAAATCAAATAATTATTTAAATTTACTATTATATCCAATTTCTAATTCAATTTATTTAAATTATCATATATTAATAAAAATAGGTAATTCATAAATTTCTTATACAAACTATATTTTGAATTAAATTTAATTAATAATATTAATTTTAATTTTAATTATAAAATTTTACTTAATAAAATTTTGAAAACAGCATTACATAAAAAAATAATTATAAGTTTCTCTTATCGTAGATCATCAATTAACTTACAGATACCTCTAATTTTATAAAATACCGCCAAATCTTATAAATTTAATGATTTCATATTTAATATTTTATTTAAATTTTTAAATTTTAATTATTTATTATAATAAAGTATATAATTCTAGTTTATTATATAAATTAACTTAATAAAAAATATTGAAATTATTAAAATAAATAATTTTAATATGTCACCATTTAATTAAATATTTAATTTGACATATTATAATAATTTATAATATTAACAATATTAATAATTAATTTTAATTAATAGTTTAACCGCTAATGCTAGCACTAAATTTTTCAATTATTAAAATATAAACAAAAAAAATATTAATATTTCTTTATTAATTTTAAATATTTAAATTAAATTTATATATAATTTTTATTTTATAATAATTTTTAAACAAAAACTAAGTTCTTTTTATATTAATTTATTTATATTAATTTATATATACATACATACGTACATAGATAGTACATAATATATATATATAGATATATAGATATGCACAGCTCCTTAGCCTCTCTGAAAATTCACAAATCTCAATCTGAATCTTACCGCCTAACATGTATTAATTCCCTTCTTATAGCGCCTTCCTCTATTCTATCCGCCCATTCCGATCTCCTTCCTTCTCTTCTCGGAAACCAATTCTCTTCCTTTTTCGCAAGTTATTAAATGCTCCATCGTCTCTTCTGGTTCTTTGCATAACCTACATTTCCAGTCCTTTTTTCCTTTTTTCCCCCACCTTTCATGTTGCCACATCGTAACCTTGCCCAAATTACCTTAATCTCTCTCCTCACTCCTTCTTCTGACCAATACTTCCATGGCCTTTCGTCATTTTCTATTAAATGTTTGTACATACTATTATATGTTGACTTTATTATTTTTTCCTCTTCTCCCTTTGGCTTCTCTTTTTCAATTCTTCTAATCCCTCTTTATCTTTTCCCCTATCCTCCCATCTTCGCTCCTTATTCTTATTATCTCTATCATATCCTCAATACCCATTTCCCTCAACACTTTAACTAAATCCTCTCCCCATTTTGAGGGCTTACTGTTCGTTATCGCTCTTATTTCCTCCATGACGCATATTGTGGCCACCTTGTTTCTTCCATTTTAACACCTCCTTGAGATATCTTAACACTCTTTCTCTTATCATAAATTTTATCGTTGGGATTCCCAGCTCTCTTCCCCATATAATATTTGGCGTTATCTTGCTCACTTCTAATGCCATTTTGCAGTATTTGCTCGTATTCTTTCAAATATTTTTATTTCTCCCAACCCCTAAATCCTCCACTCCATACATTACTCCTGCTTTCACTATTGAGTGCAGAAGATATAGCCTATCCTCCTTCATAGCGTTTCTCCCTGCCCTCTTCCATATACGCCATACCATATTCACCGCTTTTTGCTTTCCCTAATGTTTTTTTCCCATGCACCTAAACCGAATGTTTACTTCTGAACCAATATTCTTAGTATTTAAGTTCCTTAATCATTAATTATATTTTTATTATATTAAATTTGTCATATATATAATTTCAGTAAATTAATCAACTTTACCGTAAAATTATCAAAAATTAAAACAAATTTTTAAAATTTAATATCTCAGCTGAATTAAAAACCACTAAAATTTAAAAATTCAATTTTTTTGGTTAAATTAAATTAATGTAAACTAAAATAAATTTAAAAATTTAATTTTTAAAATCTAAATGAAATAGATAAAAATTAAATTATTTTAAATTAAATTATTAATTTAAAATAAACACAAAACTAATATTTTACTTTAATCGAAAATTAATTTAAATTAAAAATTAAATTAATTCATTCTAATATAATAATAATAATAATAAAAATTAAAAATTAATAAAAATTTATAATAGATTCACAACTTAAAAATAAATAATTCAAATAATTAAATAATTCTTCAATATAAACTAAGAAAAATTAAAAATTGTTTCGAAATTCAACAGTAAATTGAACAATTATACAATTTTTAAAATCTAAGCAAAAGAACTAAAAATTGTTTGAATTTTTTCTTTGATAAATTTTTTAAAAAAAAATTATTTTTTATAAAATTTATTTTTTCAAAGGTTACGCATTTAGCTACGAGTATCGATAATAACTGGTTCAATTTCTAGCAAATCAGTTGAATAGTTTTAAAAATCAATACTTTTCCACGAAATTTGAAAACGTGGTTTCGAGAAGAACGCGTTCAAAGTTTATCAAACACTTTCATACACACTACGGTGCGCTCTCTTCTTTGGCTATAACTTTAAAATATTTTAAATTTTAGTCTGAAACTTTCAAATAATATTTTAAAGATGTTTTTCTTGTGAAAAATGTGAAAAAAAGCGTTCAATATTATTTTCTTCTTTTTCCTTATACTTTAATATTTTTTGTTCAAGTAGAAAAACGCGAAAAATGTATATTACATTTCAACAATTAGTAGAAGTCCTGTAATTAATATAATAAAACAACTGCAATGTGGGTGTGTGTGGTGTGTGGACCATCTTTTTTTTACATTTGTATTCATTAGAAAACTTTCTGTTTTTTGTATTTTGTCAAATCCATAAAACAAGATAAATATGAGTCATGCTAGGTCGAAAAACTTGATTTTATGTTTTATTCTATAATATAAGTTTATTAGAATTTTTTTATTTAGTTCATTGTCTCCTAATAAATAAATAAAACATCTGTTCAATATTATAATAGAAAAACTAAAATATATGTTAAATGTATGTTAAAATCTACTATTTATTTTCAAGTAGAAGATTACTACTTCCTCTTTCTCTATAAACGATTGTTTCTTTTCTTTTAATATTTATTTGGGTTTAAAAAGAAAAATATTTTTCCAAATGAAGAAAAACGACACGAATGTTTGTTTCAATTCAATATTTACATTTTCATATAAGAGCATTTTCTCTACACAGGATAGACTATAGGTAGAGTTATATCTTTCTTCCCTTGTAATTCTTAAAGTGTTGATGGGTTAGATGAAGTAGGAGGGAGGGGAAAAGATAAAAGAAAGTTTGTTCATATGGCTAACGGAAGTAGTAACCAAATCGAATTAGATGGGGGGGGGGCAACTGCTCGTAGAAACGCAGTGGCGTAAATAACAAGTGCTTTTAAGGTTAATTTTATTTTTATATCTTTTTCTTTCGTTTGGAAAGTTTAAGGTTGCTTTTGTAGGCGGAGCTCTCTCTTCTCTTCTCTCTTTTTTTACCTTTTCTTCTTCGTTAAGATTCAATAATGGTGCGTTCGCCTTTCTATGCTTTTTCCTTGATAATATTATTTCTCGAACGTCGTCGAACTTATAGTCAAGACAGGGTTTGCAAAGTAGACGGCAAACGAACCTTATACAGATGTTGATCATGAAGAAGAAAGAAATAAACACATCTTCGAGGGGGTCATTTCTCAGGGGAAAAAACCACCGCAATTAGATGGATGTAAGATTTCATTTTTGTTTTCAATCAATTTGCTGTAGCGAACTTTTAGAAAAGTATCTAATACAGGTTATTAATTGCTGTTATATTATTTAAGTTTTAATAAAATGATTTATTTTTTTTTATTAAATTAATAATTTATTACCAACGTTTAATTATTTATCTAGTTTAATTGTGTAACAATGTGGAGAAATGAAAGGATATAAATAATAATGTTTAGAGAGAACTGATCCCAAAACGGTTAAAGTTGGAGAGAGTAATAAAGACTAACTTAATCGAAATACATCATATTCAGTTCACTGACAGACGTTTATACTTATTCGAGTTATTGATCATCGAATGATTTTCTAATGGTAAAATCATTTTCGATATGAAAGTCGATGAATTTTTGAAATAATTTTTGCATGTTTATTTTGTAACAGTTTACTTTATTAATTATTATGTTAAAAATATAATACTTACCTAAAACTCGAAGATAAAAATTTGATTTCATGTTTTAGATTATTAATATAAGATTTAATTTACTGTGAAATTTCATTTGTTACTTGAATTATTTTATTTCAATTAAAAAGAATTTAGAATTTACTATTTAAAATAGTATTTGAAATATTATTTCTATAAATGTACCTTGCTCTGAAATATTCACTGTACGTGAACATTTAATTTATATTTATTTTATTTGCTAAAGCATTTGCTTCTTTTTTTTCATTTTGAATTATTGAAAAATTAGAAGATTTGAACTTTATATTTTATAATTTATATGTTTATAATTTATAATTTTATAATTATTATTTAATAAATAAAATGAAGAAAAATAAACAATTTTTTTTAATAATTGAAGTTGAAAATTTATCTTTAAAGAGGTTAATACACAATATATACAGAAGTTTGCAAATATTTGGATTTTTCAACAAGTATATTTCCTCGTTATTTTGTAGAAATGGTAAAAATCTTAAAATTTCAAAGAATTATTGGTCAAGATTACATAACATTTCGTAATTTTAAAAGTAAGTTTCAACATCACTTGTAACGATGAATAGTTGAAGTGTTGGATTAAGTGAAGTCATGCGGACAGAATTCTTGAAAGAGATTCTTGAAAGAGATTCTTGAGACAAGATTTAATCCGGATACTTCTCAACGAGATTTCTTATTTTATGTTTCATTAGGTCATTTCGAAGAAAATCTCCGAATATAACTCTGTAAAACCTGTATTGAAAACCTAAAATCTGACGGTTCATTATACTTAAAATAAACTAATACAACAATATCGTAATGTTAATGAAAGTTCTTCTGATTAAATTTAATGTTTATCTATTTAGTAACTTTCTTTGTGGATATTAATATCGAGAAAAAACGTTTTATAAAAAGAAACACATTGTAACTACAATTTCTTTATATTCTTTTTTTTATACTAAATATTTTTTTAAATTTAATTAAATTTTTGATCATTTTTAAATTTGATATACACGTTTTATTCTGTAATCTTTAATAGGTAACCAATAAGATTTTTATGTTGCAATAATCGATTTTAACTTAAAATATAGACGTGAATTTAATATTTTTAAAAATATTTTATTTATTTGCAATTTCTATTTAAAGGTTCATATTCTTGAATTCAGGTTGAATAATTTTTTTTATAATTACGAAAAAAAATATACGGGCTTTAAAAATTTGTAGATTTATACCGGACAGATTTGTATTCCTAGGAAGGTGAGATTCCATCGATTAAGTTATTGCGTGCTTAACTGTTTTTAATTAAAAACCGAGAATTAGTAAAAAATAATAATAAGGAAAAAGAAAGTGAATGAAACGAGTTAAATCTTATTGAAAATCACGATCCTGAATTCTTTTTGCGATGCGCTTTGTTCTTTTCTTGACAATGATAACCATTTTTCCTTTAAATTGGACTCCAGTGCGAAACAAGATCTATTGCTACGGTTGCAAGTCCTTTTCTTAAATAAGAAAAAGCGAGATGACGGGTAAACGAAAGAGTGGTGAAAAAAGTAGTAAAAGCATCCTGTATTTTCTGAGGCTACTGTTAAGAGAAATTCTAGCTTCCCACGTGTTCAGAAATTATTACGGAAAACAGGAGCGTACTTACTCTCTTTTGCTCTTCCTTCTTTTTTTTTCCTTTTCTTTCTTTATATCTGTATTCAATTGTTTTCACTTTTCTTTTTTTTTCTTTCTTTCTTCTTTCACATAATTTTCTTCTTTCTCTTTCTTCATTTTTTTTTTCTTTTGCATATAATATGTGTTACATTTTTATCATTAAACTCTAACGAATTTAAAGCTAATTTAAAAACTGGATTTTATAATTTTTTTTCCGTTCTACATACAAATGTAAAAGTCAATTATATTCCGAAATGTAATTATATTTTTGCGTGTAAGTACAGAAATGTTAGATTTTCGCGTATTAAAATGTTTAGTGGCATATTCTATCAAAGAAGAACAAAGAAAAAAATATTACCTAAAAAACTATTTTTTTTACGATTATACAATTTTTGTATGAAATATTTTATGTTATATAAGTATACGCTTTATATTGTCGTTAACTAAAATTAATTTTCTCTTCGCATCATTTGTCAATTTATTGGAAACTATAATATTTTATTTTTCATCATAGCTACACAACTATTTCCATAAATTAGGCTCAGTTGTGATATTTGAACCTATCATTGTACATTGATAAATTTTTTACTTATATTATTATGTATATTTCATTTTTTTTTGGTTACGTATTATACATTTTCAGTCGACAGAAATTCTATTAATTAAAAAAAAGAAAATAAAAAACAAATATGTCATTTGAACGGTAATTTCAAAAGTAATAGAAACTTACAAATATATGTCAGCATCCCTGAATAGGATAAATAATAAAATAAAGCAAAATAAAATTCTACAATAATGAAACAATATTTATAATTATAATTATAATTGTCGTAAAGTCAATAAAAAAAACTAATAATTATAGCAGAATTTTAATTCCAAGCGTAAAATTAATCATTTTATTAACCTCTTTATTTATATTTCTTGAAGTTTAAAAGTTTAATTAAAAACGTTTAAAAATTTGATCTAGTCACAAATTCGATCTTACGAAAATTCGTTTATTGATAGAATTAAAATCATAATCAGTACTTCGCTTGCAAATGCGAATAGATAAGAATACGAGGTAAAACGAAAAACGGTTATAAAGTTCCAAGTCTGGATTGCAGAGTAAATGCGACATAACTGCGATGGATTTTTGCCAGTAATTCTCTTACAATTATGGGATGAATGGTTTGACGCTTTATCATAGTTAAGAATCATAAAATGAAATTTTACAAGGCACACGAAAACAATTGTCTGCCTGAAAAACATTTACATGAATTCGGTGAAGGTAACAACTAAATTCTTTTTACATATCTGACAATGAGATATCAACTTTCGTGATTTTGAACGGTCATTCATCCCTATTAATACAAAGAAGTGTGATATTATATAATCCTTATTTTTTTCCGAGCAGAGTTCATATATAGAAATAAAAAATGATCAAGTAAAACTGTGCCACCATATGCTCGAATCTATCTTGTATTAACGATTTTCTTAATTTTTTTAACGCAGAAAACGTGCATTGTCATATATATTTTATTTTACAACCAACAATGGCTTTCACAAAAATAAAAATTAAGTTATATGGCTTCCTCAACAAAAGCTAAGTATAAAAAACCTTAATAGTACGTAATTTTATTTATTTTTAATCTCGTATTGCATTAACTGACCATCCACGTAACTTTTTCTCTCTCACGTTACCTTTCTGTATTTCTAATAAACAGCTTTTTTGGAATTTCACGATAATATATCATTTTTATAAAGTAAATTTCGTTTTCCGTTCGAATTAGAACGTTGTTGTTATAAACGGTGTAAATTTCATAACATTTATTAATAAAATATTTCGAATTGTTTGAGTAAATGTGTAGGATATTTTCTAAATAATTTTAGTTATCGATAAAACTCGAATTATAAATTTTAAACAGATATAAACGTCATTTTCGTTAGTGTTTTCCCTGTTGATTCAATTGTTTTCGTTATTTAATAAACTTTATCAAAAGTTGTCTTTATTAGCGGAAAGGATTTATTCATTTGATTTCCTTTCTTTTTAGTATTTATTTGAATTTGAGTATTTCAAACATTATCGGAAAATATTCTCAATAATGAGTGGAATCTCTCACGAGGACATTATAAATACTTTTGAGAATAGAATTGCAAGTCCGTGATATCTCTTTGGGTGTTTAACGATAACTGCAAAAGCACGAGATCCAGGCGTATTTTACGTAACGATTTTCTTGAGAATCTTGATAATTCCAAGACAAAGATCTTTTCATCGCATAAAAGTAAGGGGGGGTGGGGTAGGGTAATTCGGTCGAAAAATTGCATATATTTATGAATTTTTATTGAAGAAATGGTTAGTATAAATGATGCTATTCCAATAGGGCATTGTCAAGTCACATTTCAAGAATACTCTGTAAATTTTTTGTGAGAAAATATAACGATTTGAGCCAGTGGTAGCAACTTTTGTCAGGCGCCGCGGAAAAAACGCGTTTTGCGGTAGACATCAGAACTCAAGACTGGATCATCAAAAACAAAAAAACTCAAGCGATTCTGTTAGTTTTACGTTTATTTAGGTAGCCTGTCGAGAAAAATATTTTTTTTCATTTTTGGATGTTTGGTGGCATTCTAAAGTCAAAAACCCGATTTTCGACCAAGAAACCAACATTTAAGCCCCTATAAAAAATACTTAAAATTAAAAAAACAAAAAAAAAAAATTCGAAAGCGTTACTTTGCTTAATATGTGTAGAAAAAGTTTACAAAAATCAAATCGATCAATTCAGTAGATTTTGAGTGACAGTGTCCACCAACTTTTAAAAAGCAAGTTGTAGGAAATCGATATGTAGTTTGACATTGAGAAATTTCAAAATTCATCATAAATAAAAAGGTATTTTTTTTCTTTTACTTGCATAGAGTCGTAAATTTCTGGTCTGTACATTATAGAACAAATATTTAAAAAAATCGAAAAAAAAATTAAATACTCTCCTCCCCTAAGAAATAAATAGATGTATGTCAAGTACGAGCATTAACCCTTATCGGTCGCTAGCTTTTTATACGTGATTCGCTAGGTTGTAATTAGTTCCGTTAAATATGCAAAAGAATTTCAGTGTAAGAATAACATTTGTGTTAGAAATTATATTATTTTTATTTGCTTTACACATATATGAGATTCAAATAATTATTTATAAGTTTTTAATGTATGATATTTTTTAAAACAGTCTCCAACATGAAGGAATGGTTTTCTGCTGCACGTTTCACAGAAGTATACTGTTGTTTTTTCTTCCTCCAGGTAACTTACGATTCGAACATACTAAGCAGTCATTATTTTCCTTTAGCATCAACTTGCAAAATATGTAGTTTTCAATCTAATCTCTCCTCATTGTCTGCTGTTGATGGCTTTTTATTTCGTGCAGTTTCACCGTCACGAAAATTCCCAATTAGTGACATAACTAATTTCCGAATAAAGTTTATATGAGACATTGGTTTACTGTTGTTATATTTACAATCAGCTTTATACAGAATATAAAAATTCAAGGAGGATACTTCAATTGTCCACAAAAAAACTTTCCGCCATCATTTTATTGATTTGCGTAAAAAACAATAAATAGATCCAAATTGATCTGAACGGTCCACTCCGCCCATAAATTTGTTATAATTCATATCATTTCGAGTTTCTTAAGCTCTACCCGATTGCCATCGCGTGTCATTCTTGATACAGTTTTCATTGACGCAGCATCATATGAGCTAAGTATGGTAATAATTCGTTTGTCTCGCCATGATAAAGCTAACAGCTTTCTTTTTCTTGAACGGAATTTGATAATAGTCTTAATTTTAGAAGTCTGTTTTCTTATTTGTGTTGGCAGAAATTTTCTATTACTTTTTATTGTAATTGATAAATAGCATTTCATTTTAAGCAATTCCTCAGCCAGTTGAATACTGGTATAGTATCTGTCGACATAAAGATGATATCCTTCGGAATTAGGGATTGATTCGAGTAGATTATTGTACAAATGCAAAACGATCCTCGCACTGACAGGAAGTTCGGGACGAAGTAAAGACTTCGACGTAAGAGATCCATTCAATGTAGGGCAATATCGAATACACATATCCAGTATTTGAATCCGCCAAAACATACATTCGTATTCCCCATTTAGTTGGTTTATTGGGACTGTACGTTAAATAACTGAATCTTCCTTTGAATGGTACTACAGTTTCATCAACACATATTTCTTGGCCGAGAACAAAGTTTTGTCTAAACTCTAAATCAATATAGTCCAGAAAGTTTTATGACTTTCGCAAATCTTGTACTTGGATAATTATTATTGTTCAGATTTTGATGTAAATGGAGCATCCAACAAATTTGAAAGAACGCTCCCTCTTAAAAATCTTAACGAAAAATGGAACATTGCAAGTGAAGTCTTTGGAAAAATAATTTTTTATGTCATTTAAAGATTGTACCCATATTCAAAATCACACCAAAAAAGCAAGCATTTCCTCATACGAAATGTTTTTCCAATTTTGCCAAATTGATCTGGCGCTCAAGTCTTTCTTTGCAATTTTCTCCTGCGCATATAAGTTTGTTTGCTATGTATATATATATATATTATTACTATACTATAATAATATATTACTAGAGATGTCAATTGCTCTGTTACGGATATTTAACTAATAAAACAAAAGTGCCTGCATTTCACACAGAGCGAGTTTCGCCATGTTTCGTCTTGTCACCTCTCACGTGACTTACGACCGCAGCGACAAAGTATTGTTGTCACGTGAGAGGTGACTTACGACTGATAAGGGTTAATATTGGGTAGGCAACTAAGTGATTGTGGATTTTAAATAAGAAGGAAAATTCCAAATTCAATAATTTAACTATTAATTTCATAAATAGATAAATATAATTTATTTATCAACTAAAAACAAATAAATACAAAAGTTATAAGAAAAATTCGTTGTGTAGATAATAATAAACAAAATTGCAAAATTTGCAAGCAATTTATGTATTCAATGTAATGAAAGGAATTTCTATGAATTTCAAGTGAACGAATAATAATTTTTTCTTAAAAGTCACAGTGATTATTAAAATAGTAAGATTGTTGTATTTACTTGTTTAGATGTTTCAATTTACAAAAGTGATACTTATATTTAATTTAAATAAATGCGTAGTGAAAATATTTCCTATCTATTGAAATGTCTCATTGGAGGGGACATACGTTTCATGGTTAAGTCTTTAACCTTATTGGAGAGTCGTAACAATTGCCCTACAAATCCTGCTGTGATAAGTGCATTCCAAAAGTTCACTAGGAGTAGTTGATTGACCCATCACTCCCAAAGAATTACGCCGGAAAAGTATGGCTTTTAGCCGAGAAGAAGTCAATCGTTGTCCGAAAACTTCTGTTAATGCAGAATATCAGCTTCCACTTCCTCTAAGGCAGTCAATCTGATTGTTTTAACAAGTTCTCCGGTCCTACTTCCAATATAATACAATAAGTAGCAACCCCTCGTAAATTCCAGTGCTGATCGGGAAAAAGGTATGTTGTAACTAAGAGTGTAACAATTAAATCTAATTGTCCCGTTACATTAGTTAGGCTATCCTTACAGATAAGTTGCCCTCCAGTAGGAAGGGGTATAAGGGTTACTGGCTAATTCAACTCCCATCACATATGTATATGATATCAGATACAGTCTCATAGAGAAAATACATTCAGAATTTAATTGATTTATTGAGCAGTAAGTGTTATAGTAAGTTGGGTTGCTTCTGGTCACTCGTCAAATAAATGAAGATTCAAAGCTATATTCCCTCATTGATTATCCTCTGGAAGAAATTTTCCTAATTCCGTTAATCTAACTTCTTTCTCACTTATATAAGAGAGACATGAGAGGATTAATCAAAAATCTGTTCAGTCCATTGTCTTACTGCAGATGATATCCGATTTAATCTCAAGAAAACTCCCAGTTGAGAACCTATGTGTGAATACTCAGAAAAAGAGGAGTAGGGCAGTAGGAGGGCAGTATTTATGGGTCTTATTTTATCAGATCATGAGTTAACCTTACCTGGCGGCATCGACCTCGTATCGGTTCGTCTCGTTCGATATAGTTGGGCTGGTTGGATGATAGGTCCTACCTCCTTGGTAGAAATATAAGGAGCATAAACTCCATGTATACAAATGGGATATAAAAATAAAAGGGCGTTAGTGCTCTATTTTACCAAAATGGAAGGGAAATAAAGCGGCAATTGAAATAGAAATAATAATACGAAATTATAACGGTAATCATTTAAGTTGTTTAAGTATAAATAATTACAATTAATAAATAATTATTTAATAATTGTAAAATAATGTAAATAGTAATAATAATAATAATATAAATTTAGATTAAATCCTAATCATTTAGTAAAAAAAAAACGAGTACATGTTATTCGACCTTTTATAATTTTATTCACTTCCACTTGGTAAACTTGTGACATAAGAATCTTAAATGGCTTCTTTTTGAAAATGTGAATCACGAATATAGTGACACTCACTTAATTATTTACTTTGAAGTAAACGCAACGGGGTCGCAAGAGTTAAAACGTAGGTACTTATATTATAAAGGCATAGCATGTACGGTCGTCTTTAGTATGTGACTCATTCTCCTACTTTTCCATTCGTTTTTTCTTCCTCGCAAATAACTTAAGTAACGTTGATACTTCTTATATATATTTGCA
>NW_025113099.1:3036063-3056491 GCF_010416935.1 Polistes fuscatus
CAGAAGTTGGTCAAATAAAAGCGTTGCTTAGCTACATCAATACCACAGAGCATCTTTCACAGTAAGGTATCTTATTGATAGCGTTTGGATCTCAATAATCTGACTTGAGTAAAAAGTCATCTAAATATGATCTTTTGACTGAGTTCTAAAAGATATCGCTATAATGTTAACTTCAAGATATCTTTCTAATTTTGATGCTTAGCGAGACTGAAAAACGTTTAATCCCGTGCGAGATGTTGCTTCGGTGACAAAAAAGAAAAGATATTATATATTGCATTAAATTGTTATTAATTGTGATTAAAACTATTATTGTAACTTAAAATGTATGAAAACATAGGTAATGGCAAAATTAACAGGTCCGTCAATGTTAAAACAAAATATTCATGGTTCGAAGGTTATTTTGAAATGATTTTCTTTTTTTTTTAACTCGATAGGTATTTTTGTATATAAAGACTTTTATTCCATTAAAAAATTGGCGAAAAATTGTTTCCATACCCCCAATTTTGCAATATATTTATATAATTAAATAATGTAAAATAAGCGAAGATCTATTGAGCTTTTGATAAAAAAGCTATGATAAACTCTTTTGTAGTTTTAGAATGTTCCATTAAAGCAAATATAAACCTACTACTCTTTCTTCTCTTCCATCTCTTTGTATTTTAGTTTTAAAGTTCTCCGCTATGTCTCGTATTACGTTACCTGGTGCCGCAAGCGGTAAAATTGCACTTTACTGTTCACGTTTCATTATGTGATAGTCTTTTATTAATGTATTGCAAATTTGTATATTTTATTGGGTTGTCCGTAAAGTTTGGGTCGGTTTATATAAATACATTTGTTCGATTTATATTTTAATTGTATAAATTAGTTTTTTTTTTCCAAATTATTTTTTACATACATTATAAATATTAAATTTAAAACAATTTTTTTTCTTATTTTCCCGGTAGGTAGTTGTAAAATGACTCTTAAATTTCTGAAGCGATTAACCTAGCAAAAAATAAACTAACGTCATATTTACTCCCGAATTTTTCATGCAACTTTTGTTCTATAAACTTTTCTACTACTATCATACTTTAAAGCTATCTTGGTTGCAAGAGTTAATAAATCACCCTGTATATTGTTTTCTTGTATAATATCTGTCCTCGTGGTGGCGTTTACTCTCCAGCGGAAGAGAATAGCAAATGCGGTTTTGTTAGCGGGCTTTGCAGGGCGTGCTTAGCAACGGTTTTAAGAGGGGGGTGGGGCGACTATTGACACTTTTCGATATTCCCTAAATGACTAGCGGCGACGATGGCTATGGCAATATTTTAAGTTAGATTAATACAACTATACGTATACCTACATTAAAATTAAATAAATTACAAATATTAACTTTTGAAGTTCAAAAAAGAATATAAAAAGTTGTTTTCAAACGATTACATACTTTCTAAAGTATTTTACATTATATTTTATTGTTTAAACTAATTAATAATTCGCGTGTCTCATAAAGCCGTACAATAATAATAAAGTAGACCGTTAATTACGGAATAGATCTTTTTTGTCTCATAAGCACGGTCAATTCAAAATTTACTGTTCGTACTATTAAGACGCTATTAATATTGGGTTGGCAACCAAGTGATCGTGGATTTTAAATAAGAAGGAAAATTCCAAATTCGATAATTAAACTATTAATTTCATAAATAGATAATATAATTTTATTTGTCAACTAATAAACTATCATATCAATATAAAAGTTATCAAAAATTGCTGTTTTAATAACTATAAACAAAATTGCAAAATTTGCAAACCATTTATGTATTCAATGTAGTGAAAGGGGATTTCTATGCATTTCAAGCGAACGAATAATTATTTATTTTTTCTTAAAAGTCACAGTGATCATTAAAGCAGTAAAATTGTTCTGTTTACTTGTTCGGATGTTCCAATTTATAAAAGTGATTCTTATATTTAAATTAAATAAATGGGTAGTCAAATATTTATCTATTGGAATGTCTCATCAGAGGGGACATATGTTTCATGGTTAGGTCTTTTACCTTATTGGAGAGTCGTAACAATTGCCCTACAAATCCTGCTGTGATAAGTGCATTCAAAAGTTATTTAGGGGTAGTTGATTGACCCATCAGTCCCAAAGCAATATGCCGAAAAAGTATGGCTTTTAGCCAAAAAGAAGTCAGTCGTTGTCCGAAAACTATTGTTAATGCAGAATATCAGCTTTTCTACCTCCTTTAAGGCAGTCAATCTGATTGTTCTATCAGGATCTCCGGTCTTACTTTCGGTAATAAGTAGTAATAATAAGTAGCAACCCCTCATAAATTCCAGTGCTGATCGGGAAAAATGTATGTTGTAACTAAGGAGTGTAACAATCAAATCTGATTGTCCTATTACATAACTTCAGCTATCCTTAAAGATAAGTTGCTCTCCACTAGGAGGGGTTATAAGGATTACTGACTAATTCAACTCCCATCACATATGTATATGATATCAAGTACAGTCTTATAGAGAAAATACATTCAGAATTAATTGATTTATTGAGCAGTAAGTGTTATAGTAAGTTGGGTTGCTCCTGGTCAATCTTTCATTAATTGTTGGTGCGCAGCTATTTCCCCTCATTGATTATCCCTTGGAAGAAATATTCCTAATTCCTTTAATCTAACTTCTTTCTCACTTGATATAAGAGACATGAGGATTAATTAGAAATCTTGTTCATGTCCACTAGTTTTACTGCAGAATCTAGTTGCTTTGTAGGATGGGTTGTGTCTATAAAATTCTGTTTATCAGGAACTAAAGCCCCAGAACATGTCTGCTGTACTGGTGATAGACTTTTCTTATAAGTTATCATCTTCCCTAATTTTTTTTATCTTTTCTTCGCAGTTCACTCATGTTAGCGTGGTTTCGTGTTCCACTTCTGACACCAAGTCTTCATGTCTCAAAGACGAGAGTATTAGAATATTATGTTGCTAACCCTGTTTTAGCTACTCTGCATTCACCGAATTTAGCCAGGATCCAGGTAGGTTTGTTTTTCCCGAAGATTAAATAACTGTAAATAAAGGCAAATTACGAAAAAGGGTTATGAAAGGATCGGATGAGGATGAATTGAAAATTTTAGTTTATTTGTGAAAATTGTAGTTCACCTTAACTCTGGTTCTCAAAATATTTCATAGAATTATTTATTTAAAGAAATTAAACAGGCTAGTCTTTCCAACGTAGAGACGATCGCTTACGTACTTCTCGAGATGCTCCGAATCAAATAGTCGTTATCGGTGGAAAGTAAGTTGTCTGGTAGTGAATCGAAATCTGTTGAGTTTGAAGGTTACGTTGACGGATTGATGCCGGTGTGGTCCTCGATACTGGAAGACAATGAGCAGGAATAATGAATGTTATTAGTCAAATAATTGTAATAAAAAACGTTATAACTATCGCGGCCTAGCCCGATATCCTTTTCACATAGACCAAAGGAATCCCTGATGGGAGTGACTCAAGCCCTATTTCTCGGTGTCAGAGTCAGGCCATCTTTCTCATACCTATTTTTTCACACACACAACTTTTTCGCCGCGTTAACATTATCATTACAAGTATGCCTAGGCATTCGTCAGTGTTGCATTGGCGGAGGTCTGATTCGGTACGATCATAGTGGCCGTGGCTTATGTAGATTCGGATTTCTTGTAGGAGCGTTCGGGTGCCTATTACTTTTAGTTTTATATTGCAGATAATATTTTATTTCTGCTGATAAGCATATATATTAATTTAAATTAAAAATTATATTTATTTATATATATATATTAAAATAACTATTATATTTAAATTAAATAAATAAATAATTTTTAATAAAATTATTTATTTTATAAAAAAACATAAGTCATTTCATTAGAACTAAATTCAATATTATAACAGCTGCACACAGATGTACTCTGTATTTGACAAATGTACGAATTATCGCTTAGTTTTGGCAGCACACTTTAAATGGGTACACAGTTATCAAAGAGATCGCCTACAGCTAACTGTGTAAATATTCATTTTTTGATGTTATAGAGACATTTTTTCTCCGATCCAATATAAATTGACACAAATTTTCCTGGTAACCTAATATAATGTAAATAAGCTTATAACACGGGTGGTATCCACAAAAACGAGTTATTCTCATCAAGGTCAACATTACGATGAATGCTTGAATATTTTTTATATTCCACTAATAGGACTTGCCGGGAATAGTTATTATAGAGAATAAAGCTCGTTTTTGAATTGATGGAACTTCTCGTTATAAACTTTTCTCTACCTTCAATGTTCGTCGTTAACGATTAAGCTTTTGGTGAAATTTCGGTGTCGGAGCAAGGATTAAAAGAGCATAAAATTAAAAGGCAAGTTGTGGTAGTAGTAAATGACTGTAAAGAAGGTAGAAGTAGTAATGAGTATAAGCGCAACTGGGTCGCAAGAGTTAAAACGTACGTACTTATACTATAAAGACATAAGCATGTACGGTCGTCTTCGGTATGTGACTCATCCTCTTACTTTACCCATTCGTTTTTCCTCCTCGCAAATGAACCTAAATAACGTTGATACCTTCTCTGTTTTATATATTTGCAATTATTTTATATTTATTATACTTTAACGGTAATGAAAATCTGTTGTACATTTCACATTTACATATAATCTAACTCTAACATTAACGTAATCTATTAGTAAATACAGGCTTAGTCTGTAACAATTACGAGCTGGTAATATAACTTCATTATTTTTTATCTTACGAAAAAAATGCTTAGGACAATGTTACATTATTTTAAGGGCTGTATCTGACATTGTTTCTTAAATAAATTTTTTTTACAGGATTTCAATGTCATTAGTATGTTTTTAAATTTTACTAATTTTTTTTTTTTAAATCCCTTTGTAACACTAAATTTTAAAATGTTAGGATACAATGTAAAAAGCTTATTTGTTTAAAAGGAAACCCAATTTTTTGTCTTTATTTTCATTTTTCTACCGGAATCTAACGAAACTTTATTACTGTTTCATTTTTATTCTGATAGTAATCGTATTATTAAAAAGGTAGAATAAAAGCATATTTAAGAAAAACATGTTTGCAAATCAAATAGTGTAGGTTAAGCAAAGTGTCCGTGTTTGAAATTGGAAAATCAATGTTCTATTTTGCATAAGTAAACGTATAAAGGAGTTCGACCAGTTCGATGTTAGAGTAGTTTGCTTGACCTCTACACTATACAATCTATTTTTACTCACTTTTATTCTCTGGTTTCTATTTTAATTGCCTAATTACCTAATTATAATATTTAACAGCACTATAATCATCTGTACGATTGAATAATCGGTAGCTTTGAAATATGTACACATATAAAAGATCAACAAAAATATTATCTCTAATTTATTCAATCAATTAGAGTCTTTAGGTAGGTAATTACAAAAATTTAAAAGTAACATGATGCAATTGTAGAGAGGAAAGAAACTAGGCATCGTGTCATATAGTGATTAATCATTCACCAATCTAATGTCGAGAACTCACACTGTCACTTGTCAGCTTCGCAACAACTTGGTTACATTAATGTATTTTCTTAGAATTTCATAGAATTTTTAAAGAAAATTATTTACCTGTCCCATTTACTACGATCGGTCAATCAGACCAATCAAAAAATATGAAGACATTTATCCTTTTGAATATATACTCTCAATACAAAAAATAAGATTATCTAAATGTGCTCTCTGAAGAACAAACTAAAAGCGGTATGAGTCTTTTTATTACATTGTCTGAAAGTGTCTTTCATTACAAATGTGTAAGCTGACTGTAAAGTAAAGGTGGGTGTTACAGTACAAATTTATAATTGTAGGAAAGAGAATAATCATAGTACAAAAGTCCAAAAGAGTTTTCCTTATCGAATATTAAGTTGTCAGTACTAATTTGAAGAAAAAAAAGTAAGCAAACCATATTTCGATGTAAATTTTTTATTTCTTATTTAGTGTATTATTTTCTAGTGAATATTTGAGCCGTTTATTTCGAAAGAAGCCTAAATTCATTTTAATATATTTTTGTTGTTAATCGTAATATCTTCTACAACTGGAAGTCAACTGTCATTAAAAACATTTCGCGGAAAAAAAATAGTCTTAGGTTATTATCAAAATAAACGGCTCATTTATTCGAAAAATGTCATAACATTCTAAAACATGACATCAAAAAAGAAATAAATAGCATATAGGGGCAGTATTCGGATTTCGAAAAACAATAAATTTTGGAAACTGAATATAATATTGATAAAATAATGACATTTGACACATCCAATAAGCTAGAATTTTCTGACAACGATGATGACGAGGAGAATAATTTAATTAAAATAGCAGAAAGCAATAGATATTTGTCATAAATTTTTTACTACTTATATTTGCAACTGGTAGTTCAGCTAATTGTGAACGCGTTAATTTATTACTACAGTATTGTATTATTTTATTATCTACGTTTTATTTATATAATGTATTAATATATATATTAATATAATGCCTATTACATTATATCTACTTATCTATTATCTACGATAATTATCGAAAATATAACTTTTTTCTAACAATCAATTTGACACAATCCTAGTAGAGATAGGTATATATAAAGTTTTGCAAGGTTTAATGTCCATTGACGTAAATTTTCAATTTAATAAAAATTAACTATTATCTAAGTTTAACTGTAAAAATTCTTTCTGTCCGAAAAAATGGTATATATTCTTAAAAACATTTAGGATTATGGATAAGTAAAAAATGAAGCCAATCAAGTAACCTTACTTTGTATTTAGTAATTATTATAACGCAACACATGATAATGGGCAGAAATTTATTTTTTTCTAAGAAAAATATTTATTTATTTTAAATAATGTAATATACACTGTTTTTAGAAAAAAAGAGATTTTGTTAAAAGTAGTGTTAAAATCCAAAAATGGAATATTAAATCGAGGCTCTGAACTAATACGGAATTTACAAGTTTATTTCAAGAGTTGGTATGATTAAAGAAAGGTGAGAAGTTGAAACGCACTGCTATTAAAAAGATTTAAGCTGATTTTACAGCAAATTGTTTAATTTCGGCTAGAATTTAACACTTTATTGGAAGACAATATAGTAAAGGTAAAATCTTTGAAGATTTTTCAACAGAGAAAAGATATACCGGAGCAAACGTAAGGATTATTTAGAAAATTTGGCTAAAATTACAAATGTCTCTTTGAATCGTCGATTATCGCGATTAGTCTGTTTTCGAGCTATTTGCGTTCAGAAATTTACATAAATATCTCTGGTCGATCAGCAAAGTCGTTAAAGCAGGAAGACTTGTTTCGACTTCGACTTTTTTCCGAGCATTGTTTAAACTTTTTAAAGCGTTTATAGTAAACAGGTGACTTAAGGCTAGCGAGTGTTGTGATTGTTCGATCTTCTAATAAAGCCATGAAATCTACCGAATATCGATTAAAATTATAGCCAACGGCGATAAATTTATCTTAAAAAAATATTATGATAAGTTAAACATACACGAATCTGTAGATTCCCAAAATTCGAACACAAGTTCGATTTGTGGATTACAAAATTACGAAGAAAATAGTAGCCAAACAAATACTGACAATCGAAATAACAACTGGAAAGGAGATAAAGCAAGTAAAAATCGTAAAGTAATCTCGCATTCAAACGATTCGAGACACAACCTGGCTACAAGAAATATCACTGTCAAATTCGTTTAGCTCATTGGAAGAAGAGGTAGAGATAAACATAATTAAAGAACTTTACAACAACAGCTCATTTTATTAAATCACAATCAATTTACGTTGTAGCTCAAATAGTAAAACCTTTTATTGAGTTGTTTAATTATACAGCACAGGGACAAAAAACTTTATTTAAAAACAAATAAAACTGCATCAAGTTAAAATACAAACTTAACACTTCTGAAATATTTCGTAAAGTTAAAAAAGTTCTAAAGTCAAAAAACGCAGTCATCACAGATACCAACTGAAGACGGAAGAAAGCTACAAAACAGTCATCAGAAGTTTACGTCCGAAAATAAGCCAATAAAACCATCAAGAAGGATTTTAAGCTAGAACATGAGATAAAAGCAGTAAATTGCATGACAAAAATTGATATGAAACAAGTGTTGCCGTTGTTTATGGGGAAACTCTTGTCTGGAAGCAATAACAAGGATACTTTTAGTATAAACAAAATGCTAAACACTATAATAAGCGTAGAACCACCACAACATAAGAAAGATTTCAGCAATACAACATACAAAAAATTATATAGCAATAGAATACCTACGTGCGTAAGATGTGCACAAAATCACCTGTCAACTAACTGCCCCATTTTAAGAAAGATAGAGTCAATAAAGTGCTACAATTGCAAAGAAACAACTACTAATTAGTTACAAAGGTTGTGAGATAAGAAAGTAGCTTCAAAAAAACTCTCCTCAACTCTTCCAAGCAGAGTACATCCGCAGTAAAATATACAACAAAAAAGAGGTAACTTAAGAGATAATACGTAGGTACTCTGTTCCAAGCACAATGTGGGGAAAATGTTAATTTTACTGACTTAAGAAGTTGTGCACAGACGACTTCCACAATAGAATTAATAAACGAAAGGGAAACAAATGATGCTACAGAAATCAAGAAACTTTTCATTCAATCAATTAGAAATACAGAATACTAACAAAAATTATAGTAAAATAAAACGCAATACTAAAATAACAAACAATAACTAAGCTACAAATGCTCACAAACGTGCTAACTGAAATAAAAATAGAGCTATCCTGAAAATAGCTTTGTGGAACGCTAAAAGACTGAAAGAAAGGGTCGTAGAGACAAAAATATTCTTATACAATAACGATATTGATATACTCCTTATTTGTAAACCTACACACACACTTCATTAATAGAAGCTATATAAAATCTAATATTACAATATATACGACACAAGACATCAATCAGAGAAGGTACTGCACTTATATTAAATACGAAGGTACTGCATTTATATTAAAAAATGACATTAAAGACTATCTACATAGTCAAATTGGCCACGAACACATTCAAGCAACTACAGTTACAGTATAATGTAACACCAATAAATTTCAAATTTCGGCCATTATGCAACTTCAGGACAAAAAATTACCTCACAGAATGACATGATTACTTTCAATCGATTGGTAACAAATCCATCTAAGCAGAAGTTCGTAATGCCAAAATTACTATTATATGTGTAGGGTTTACAAATAATTTCAGCTAGATGGACATTGGAAAAGCATTCTAAGCATTTTAGCATGCAGGGCTCGTAGATACAACTAAAACCCTCTTACCAATGCAAATGCACAACAATCTACTGCACCATATCTAAGGGGCAGGACTTTTGTTATAAAAATCAATGATGTGTACTTTGAAATTAGAAAAATCAAAGCTGGCGTATCGCAAAGAAAAGTGTCCTTTGACCCATAGTGATACACTGACCCATACACTTGACCCTTACACACTCTATAGAGCTGATATTCCAAGTAGTGATGAAAGTAAATACTAACGTTTGCTGATGAAACTGTTAAACTAACTGTCATTCTGACCCAGCAGTAGCGATGACCTTTTTACAAGAAAACGTAAGAAAAATAGAAAAATAGTTAGAAGAAAAAAGGATAAAAGCAAACAAAAGCAAGTACATCAATTTCGCTTTCATACTGTAAAAAAAAGACTATTTGGATATTAAACTAAATAACATAGTTATTATTCGACAAACTAGCAAAAATCCAAGCTCAGCCTAGAAAGTGAATAAACAGTTTATAAAATCATTATAAACCAATAATGAACCTTTGGGTTATCACTATAGGGAACAGCAGTAATGAATTATATAATAAAGCTAAAATAAATGCAATCGAAAATACTAAGAATGATAGTCGACGCATCATGTAATTCATATGGAGAGAAATATACGAAAGGACCTTGTACTAATGACAATGATGGAAGAAATAGAAAATTTGACAACAACATATAAAAAAAGAAGAACCCCGCAGTACACTGCCACCAACTAGCCGCAGAAACGTTATCTGCTCACATTAGAAAAAGACTAAAAAGGAAACATCCGGTGAACTTAAATACATAAAAATTGTAAACGAAAACGATAACCCTAAAAGATAGTTCATAACAATTCACATGTTATTTTAAATTAATCAAAAAAAAAGAAATATATCTAATGTCTACGAATAAATTGTAAACAATGAATATAATTTAACCCTTTCGCTCCGGAGCGTTTGCGTAAAAATGTGATCGCTGTGAACGGAGTGCATTACTGAGTAGTTGACACTGAAGTCTGACACTGTAGTACGGAATATCACGAAGTAATTAGATGTAGTTTTTTGTTCTCTAAATTATTTATAATTGTCATTTTATTATTTTTGTTTTATTAGTATTTCAAGTAAAGTATGAACTAAAAATATATATGGTATTAACGTATATGTACGCTCTTTGTACCCGCGCGCCCAAATATCCAGAGCGTATATATACGCTCTTCGTACATAAATAGTAATTCTTCCAGGGCGTATATACGCCCGTCGGAGCGAAAGGATTAAAAGGGAAAACAAAAAATTCGACAAAAAAATTTTATAAAAGAAAAACGAAAAAAGAAAAAATAGATAAATAAAGATAAAAAAAAACATAAAAAAAGATAAAAAAGATAAAAAAAAGATAAAAATGATAAAAAAAGATAAAAAAAGAAAAAAAAAGAAAAGAAGGAAAATAGGAAAAAAAGGAAAAAAAGAAAAAAAGAAAAAAAAAAAAAGCAAAAATCTACTCATTTTTATATCTGTAATTTTAAATAAAAAAATAGATTTTAAGCGCATATCTTTGACGGTTTAACCTACTCTAACAGCTGCTAATAATAAATGCTTCAACCTTTCTAGATGTTGGATTCTTCAATCCTATGCTGTCTTTGAAACCTAAAACTTTGCTCGATACGATTAAATGCATATAATGAATTTAAAAATATAGAAATTTGATAACGTTTTTGTAATATTACAAACATCTAATAAATTAATTGTTTTAAATAACAGAGGACATTCCTATAAGATTCTTCGTATCATTAAGACAAATGTTCCACTCTATTTACAATTAGTTTGTATTTTAAATTTTGTAAATGTATATACCATCAGCGACTGAAATTAAAAACAAAAATTAAATTTATATATAGCACAAATTCGAACAAGAATAATTTGTAAATGTATACCATATTTTCGGACAGAGGGAGTACATTTATTAAGGGGTGATCAATTTGATCATTCATGGTAGGAATTGATACATATGACGTGATGGTAGGTCTAGTAGTAATAGCTATTTCATGTAGGAAAAATTATTGTGTAATATAAAGTGATCAATTTTTAATGAAGTTTTTACCACAGATTGACCTTTAGGAGAGTAAATTTTATATCAAGCTCATTTGATTAGAAATTAGTTTATTATTTAAATGAAACAATTTTTTAATTAATAACAGTTTTATTAGCTGATTTATTATTAGATTTATCTTACTATAAGAACGGATATGAAATATCTTGTTTTATTTTAAATTTAATACCTAAAACCTTCCTTAGACGAATCTAACTTATCGTGTAATAGGCTTAAATCAATTTCATAGAATTTTTTTTTTGCTGGCTTAATAATAATAGCTTCTACATATATGAATGACATAAGACATTAAAAAAATTCTATTAAATTATATTGTAAAGCGAGATCCGATTGGTAAAAAACGAAATCTACCTGAATGTGTTTTTATAAACGGAGCTAGTTCATTTCAATTGTTTATATCTCCAGAGATGTTAACTGTTTATGTAAGTGTATTGGGAGTTAAAGAAATAGAATCTTGACAACCCGCAGTGATCCCAAATCTAATAAACGCGATTAAAATCTTAAGAAGAAAATTTAAAATTTGAAATTATAAACTGTTGAGTTAGATATACTGACAATAAAGCATTCAATATCGGAGAAGAAAACGTTTTTTATTTATTTCTATTTGAATTTGTAAATTTATGCAATAGTGATGTTTTTTTACTGGATTGACCCGTTTACCTCCGTGTGAAGAAAAAAATGCTTGTTTTAAGCATTATTATTATAACTTTGTTAAAAGAAAGTCAGTTTTTATCTGTTATTAAAAATATTTATAAAAGAATATATAATAAATATTTTATATATATATAATATTAACATTATATAGATAATATATTTCTTGAAGAAAATCTTAAAGATAATAAATGTAATGTAAAAGCTTAGTAAAAAATTCTTCGATTAAAATACAATTAAAGAACTCTTTGTAGATTTTGAAAACTGAGGAATAAGTTTATGCAGGTTTCAGGTGGTCGCAATAATATCTATTCAGGCATTATTTAACTAATACTTCAATTAATCAGAATGAACAAGAATTAAGTGCTTACAGAATCATCGGATTTTGTTTTGAAAGTTGGTATGTATATAAACTATAATTATGAGCAATCGGGTTAATATAATAAGCTTAATCTTACAATTATTATACAATGGTATGATTACGAAAATGATACGCTTAATATTTTGTTTAAAAATATACAATTTTTTCAATTTATATATATCCACTATATTGAATCTATTTTATATTTTGACTTTTAATTCGTAACTAGTAACTTCAAACATTAGTATACCAGATTTCAATGAAATTTTATCTTTTTTAAACATATGTGTTTGCCGTGGTAGATCAATTCTTTTCTTTTTGTGTTATCTTCAATTTTAATTTATAATCAGCGGTCTCGATAATCTTAATATACTAATTTTAACCTTGGCTGAAAGAATTTGTTTGGTTCTTCTTAAGTGACTTCTTAGGTTAGACATTTCTTGCTTACAAGGAGATAAAAATTGACCATGGAAATAAAAAATAAATGTACATCAAGTCTGATTAGCATAATTGAAGTTAATATTTAGATCGCAAAAAGAAAAGATCGATTATAATTTTATAAAATTTTAGTTTTTATAATTTAAATCTCTTATCTTACAAAAGTAGAAAATTATTTTTCTCATACCTTCTCATATTCGGATAGGATAATTATTTTCATAAATTAAAAGAAAACAATAATGGAAAAATTATTTCGATATAGTTTCTTCTTTTATGAAGTTTTACTTTTACAAATTTAGTTTTAGTAAGTTCTATCAAAAGACAGATTCTCTAAAGCAACCATTTAATATGTATTTACAAATACTATGTTCATAAGAATAGTACGATAAAAGTTAATTTAATTTGATTGCCATCAATCTCAAGAAATTGATTCTAAAAGAAATAGCATAAAAATTGTTAAAGAGATGGTCAAAGTCTAAATAATTCTTAAGAATGATATATCCTATTACAGAAATGAATTTTTTTAAAAACTTCTAATTCGAGCTCTACACTGAACAACATAAGAATGTTCAAATGTTGAACGTCATATCCACCACTAGCAACTGATACTAATTGCAAGTTAGCTTAAAGCGCTACAGGGGTCACATCGATGACCGACGAAACAATGATTATCAGGAACATATTTAAGTATTAAATGAGGGTGAGGATAGTAAGCTACCCTCGGTTAAAGAGTAAAGCGTTCCTGGAAATAGCAATAAAAGCTATACCAGGACAATTCCTAATAAAAAAGAAGAAGAAGAAGAAGATAATTTAAATAAATCTCTATATATTTGAACTATTCAATATTATCATTACTGCATGGTGCGAGGAAATTAATGTCATAAAAACATAAAGTGTAGTTTTATTTAAATAAATAATTATAACTTATATACTTAAATATTATGCACGCATATTGCAATGTGCCGTATTGAAATGTTTCAAATAAAAGAAGGTGAACCAGTACAGTCTCGAATTTTTTAGTAACGGTTTTTGTGTTTGTCCTAGATAGATTAAAAAAATTTTTTTAGTAGATTGTATAAGATCGTCCTGTTTTGGTTTGTTCTGGCATTTTTTGTATTGAGCTGGTTTTTTAAGTAAGTTTACACGGGATAAAAGGCTATCTTCAATTGCACTATCTCTGGATTTTATCATACGAGTCAACACAAATAAATCCATTTCAGCGCTTTGAGGGTTACCTATAATCCTCCCATAAGATAAATGCATTTCATATAGCTATATAGAACTTATCTTTTCAAAATAATGTTTTAATATAATACGTAATGCATAATAATAACAAATTCGTGTTAGCGCTATGGCAGATTATGTAATAAAATCACTGTGACAATTAACATGTTAATGCAAACATAAACGTAATTTTTAATATCGCTAAAGTTAATGAACTGTATATATTTTCAGTTTTAATAAAAATTCGGTTACAGAACTGTTACAATTAAAAGAAATTATGTAATTTGAGTAAGGTTATTGAAATTGCAAATTAACTACTTACGTATGAAGAAATAACTACCAGATTCAATTCCCTTGCGTACACGTTGATTGCTCTTAAGAGTAATTATTGACTAAGACAGCATTCATTTTTAATTTCTCATTTAAAATTTATCCTTACTGGATCGGAAGATAAACTAAAATTAGATACTCTATTATAGTAATTAATTAAAATTTGAATACTTAAATATTTAAATATAAATATTAAATGTTAAAGTCATTCAATTTATAAGATTTTGCGGTATTGTTATAAAATTAAGGAATCTGTAAGTTAATTGATGATCCACGATAAGAAAAACTATTACATGATAAAAATTATTATTTGTGTATTGCTGTTTTACAAATTTTATTAAGCATAATTTTATTTTAGAATTTAGTTAAATTCAAGTCAAATATAGTTTATATTAAGAATTTCATGGATTACATTTTTATTAACATTGGAAAATGTTAATTTAAATTCATTAGATATTGGATTTAATAGCAATTTAATTAATTAATTGATTTGGAATAAAATATATAAAATGTGTACCAAATTGCCCGTCACTTTCAATAAAATGAAATAAGTCGTAATAGGTGTTAAATACTACAAAAGTTAGTTTATAGATAAAAATTAGTTTAAATAAAATAATTTATTTATATACATAATTAGAATAACATATAAAAGTTAATATTAGAATTTTAATTTTAAATTGAATTTTAATTCAATAATATTTTTTATTTAAATTATTTTTTTTTTTTACTAATAATTTATTCATAATTAATATTATTGAAAAATTTTTTAGTTCGATAATTAATTTAATAAATAATTTTTTTTTTAATTATATATATAGTAATGAAATTAAATTATTATGAAATTCAAAAGCAATTTTAATTTTGTGTACCTTTTGTATCGGAAGGGGGGGGTGTTTGATTAATAATGTATTTTAAATTTAAATTTATTTTTGATTTTTAAATGATTTAATTAAAAATTTCAAGTTAAGTTAAATTATTAATTAACTTTTAATTAGAAGTGAAATATTAAACGATTTTAAATATCTAGTTTTTTTTAGAATTGAATGAAAGTTCAGCTTAAAATTTAAATCTTGTTATTACTATAATTTTTTGAAATAAATTATTTTAAAGTAAATATATTCGGGATTAATTTAATATATTGGTATAATGTAATTTATTATTGTGGTATTTAATTGTAATTAAAAATTATATCTTTTTAAAAAAGTGTCTTAATTATAATAAGATGAAAAATATGTTTGAATTCAAAATTTAATTTTTATTTTAATTTTCTTTAAATTCAATAATTAATGATTTAATAGAATAACGATATGATTAGTAAATATTATATAGTTTGGATTAATTTTATAAAATTAATCTGAGGAATCAGGCAAATTTTTAAAATGTATATTAAATATATTTACTGGTTTATCAAAAACAGTTCTGTTGAATTTTGAAAATAAGTTAGAATTCTGCCCATTGAATAAATTTTGCCTATTGACTGTACAAAGGAGCTAAAATCAATAGTTTTTTATTGGAAACTTGAATGAAAGAATTCATAAATATAGACTGTCTCAATTAAGTGAATTTGGTATTTATATTAAAAGTTAAAATGCTTTTATGAAGTAATTAGACGAAAAGACCCTACGAATTTGAAAATATTAATTTATAAATTATTTTATAGTTTTAACTATATAATTTAGGATTTTTTTTATTGGGAGGATAATTAAATTTTTAAACTTTAATTTATTATTAACATGAATAAATGAAATTTAATGATAATTTATAATTAAAAGAATTAATTACCTCAGGGATAACAGCGTAATAATTTTTGGAAAGTTTATATTAATAAATTCAATTATGACCTTGATGTTGAATTAACAATAAAATCAAGTGGAAAGGCTTACAAATTTACTCTGTTCGACTAATAAAATTTACATGATTTTGAGTTCAGATCGGTGTAAGATCGATCAGTGTAAGCAGATCGGATTTTATCTATAATTAAATTTTATTGTATTGTACGAAAGAACTTAAGTAAGAAATATTTTTTCAAAAAATATTGAATTTAATTTAGTAATGTTATTTAATATTCATTTAATAATAATTTTAAATAATATTAAAATATTATTATTATTAAGTATTTATTTCCATAATTGGAATTTGTTAATTGGAGTAGCAGTTTTAGAATTATTGGAACAAAAATTTTATATTGTACAAGATCCAAAAGGACCAATAAAGATTTTTTTTCTTTTTTATTTTCTTTTTGTTTTTATATAGGTATTTATCATCCTTCTAGTGTTGCAATTAAATTATTTATTAAAGAAATATTAAAATAAGTAATTTTGTTTTTTTTATTTAATTAGTCCTATGATTGTTATTTAATATAGTTTATAAATTTTAATTCTTGGATTACCGATGATGTTAATATTTATACTATAGCTCATTTATTATATAAAATAATGTGTTTAAAATGAGGGTGTTTATATTATTTTGATAAGAAAATGATCATCTAATTAAAATTATTCATATTAGGAGGTATACGTTGAATTCTCAATCTTTGTTTTATGAAGTTTCAATATTTTTAATTTTTTATATTATATTTAATTATGTTGAAAGTTTTCAACATAAAATTTCCACATTAGGGCCAGTCAACGCGGGCCAAAAACTGACCTTTTAGCTGGCATCTTCAAAAATTTGACCTAAGGGTAGTTGACGACGCTGAATCGAATGGTGCATTAAATAAGGTCAGCAACCGGCATCTTGGGAAAAAGGGTAAAAAAGGTAAATATAGCCTTATCTAGAATCTAGGCATTAATCGAAAAAAGTTTCAAACAAAAGTTGTAGAGAATTAAAATATACATAAAAAATGTTCTATGAGTTATCTTCGTATTTTCAAAAATAAGCGAATAAAATTGGATTGAAGATGGGAAAAAATTGTAAGAGTGGGAGAAAGCAAGCTTATCCCTCCGTCGCGTTTTACACGCGAGCGAGCTAGTGTGCGTGCGAGCGTCCGTGTGCACTAATACACAAACGAAGGATCTTCGGCAATCTTCGGGACTCTCGGTCTTGAATGAAAGTGCGAGTGAGAGAACAAACCAATATTTCTCTTTTTATTTATCATGCGATAACGAGTATTATTGTCCTTGGCCATCGATTGTTGAGCGTTCTGATATTTCTCTTTTTATATTTTTTTTTCGGTAGCAAGAATTTTACGTCTTGGCCATCGAGCGTCGAGCGTTTTGTATACGAGTGCGAGTGAGAAAGAAAACCGATATTTCTCTCTTTCTATTTTTTCTTTCGGTAGCGAGAATTTTTCGTTTTGGCCATCGTGCGTCGAGCGTTCTATATATCTATATATATCGGCGTATAAGCGCGGCATTTTAAATCGAATCTTGATGCTTATGGCACGCCGTTTCTTTATTTATTGTCAAAAATAATGAACCTTGAGTAAAAAAAAAATAATTCATTTAACAGAAACTATTAATTTAGTTGAGAGTAAAAATAATGAATTAATTTGTGTCTCGCCATAAAATTAATTAGAATATTAATTGATAGAATTCTTGTCTCACAAAAATTTTATTTGTGATATCAAATTGAATACGTATGCTTTTTAAGACGAAATTTAAAATTTAAATATTTTCCTATTAATTATTTATTTGATAAAATTCTAAATTACTGACTGTATTTTTGTCTCGTAAAAATTTATTAGGTATGCAAATTAAATACATATTTGAAAAAAGAAGAATTTTATATCCACAACAGTAAAATAATTCAAGATATATATGAAAGGATATTCTAAAAACGTGGCAATTTATTTTTTGTCTACACATAATTTTAATTCATTTTATTATGTTAATAGAAAACAGTAATGCATTCTGATTGCATCATCTTCGAAGTCTTAAGAATTGTACGAATAAAATTGAACAATTATCAAGTGGTGCGTTAGCGTAAGGAGTAACGTCTTCGCTTCTCGCGCTGGTATTTAACTTCGATTCCGTGTGGGGGAATTATTTTTTTTTCTAAGTTGTTTTTCTATCCTACAAGGAGACGGTCAGTGAGTCCACCTCAGGATTTTTTGTCCAAATTTTGCACTTAACGATATAAATTTATTAGGGAAATCAACATTATTACGCGAGTAATAAAGTTACCAAATTATAAATTAATAATATCCATAAATAACAAAAATTAATTTTTAACGTGCCGAAACGATACCAGTTTTTTTAGGATGATTTTGTACAGGGATGAATTTGTAAAGTTAAAAATCTCCTTATTTGTGCAGGATGTAAAAAAATTTATTGCTTTTTAATTTTTTGTAATATGTTTAATTTTTGTTTCTATATAAGAATTAGAATTAGGAAATGTAAAATAATTTATAACCTAAGGATAGAAAAAACTTATAAAAAAATAATTCCCCCGAAGAATCGAACGTTAATACCCAGCGCGAGAAGCGAAGACGTTACTACTTACGCGAACGCACCACTTTGGTAATGCATTTTTTTCGTACAATTCTTAAGACTTCGAAGATGAATCAGAATGCATTACTGTTTTCTTATAACATAATAAAAATGAATTAAAAATGTATAGACAAAAAATAAATTCCACGTTTTTAGAATATCCTTCATATATCTTGAATTAATTTTATGTGGATATAAAATTCTTCTTTTTCAAATATGTATTTAATTTGATAACTAATAAATTTTACGAGACAAAAAGTCAGTAATTTAAAATTTTATAAAATACATAATTTAATAGGAAAAATATTTAAATTTTAAATTTCGTCTTAAAGAGATACGTATTCAATTTGATATACAAATAAATTTTTGTGAGGCAAAGAATTTATATCAATTAATTATTCTAATTAATTTTATGGCGAGACACAAAATTAATTCATTATTTTTACTCTCAACTAAATAATAATAGTTTCTGTTAAAATGAATTATTTTTTTTTACTCAAGGTTCATTATTTTTGACAATAAATAAAGAAACGGCGTGCCATAAGCATCAAGATTCGATTTAAAAGTGCCGCGCTTATACGCCGAATATATAGATATAGAAACGCTCGACGCACGATGGCCAAAACGAAAAATTCTCGCTACCGAAAGAAAAAATAGAAAGAGAGAAATATCGGTTTTCTTTCTCACTCGCACTCGTATACAAAAGCTCGACGCTCGAGGCCAAGACGTAAAATTCTCGCTACCGAAAGAAAAATATAAAAAGAGAAATATCAGAAGGCTCAACAATCGATGGCCAAGGACAATAATACTCGTTATCGCATGATAAATAAAAAGAGAGAAAATTGGTTTGTTCTCTCACTCGCACTTGCATTCAAGACCGAGAGTCCCGAAGATTGCCGAAGATCCTTCGTGTGTGTATTAGTGCACACGGACGCTCGCACGCATACTAGCTCGCTCGCGTGTAAACGCGACGGAGGGATAAGCTTGCCTTCTCCCACTCTTAAAATTTTGTTCCCATCTTCAATCAATTTTATGCGCTTATTTTTGAAAATACGAAGATAACTCATAGAACATTTTATGTATATTTTAATTCGCTACAACTTTTGTTTGAAACTTTTTTCGATTAAATGCCTAGATTCTAAGATAAGGCTATATTTTACCCTTTTTTACCCTTTTTCCCAAGATGCCGGTTGCTGATTTATTATAATTAGCACCATTCGATTCAGCGTCGTCAACTTACCCTTAGGTCAAATTTTGAAGCATAAACAGAAAAGTTCCGGTTTGGCCCGCGGTTGGACTGGCCGATGCAGAAGCAGAATTGGATTTCGTAATGCAGGAGCTCGTGAACGCGATTAAAAGGCCGATAAACACGGTGGGATACAATAGTTAAATTCTGCACGTGTGAACATGGTGGTTGGTGAACGTAGAAGGGTTCACAACAACTATCACACACACACACACACATAAAGTATAAATACACCGTTAAATGGGAGTCGCATGACATACTAACAAGACGTTGTAATACGCACAAAGATAAAGTTTATTATAGTACAAACAAAAACAAACACAACACACGACCACACCTACGTATAAATACACCGTTAAATGTA
>NW_025113099.1:3056591-3058734 GCF_010416935.1 Polistes fuscatus
ACTTAATAAATAATAATAAATTGGGATATAATAAACCTTAACCGATTTCTTTAAATTCGATACAAACAAATAGGTTGGATATGTCGAATATTTAAAGAAAATAATAAAAAAAAAGAAACGAATGTATAATCGATTGAACATAGTAAATGCAACAACAATTACAAATAAATAAAAAAAGAAACACCTTTCCTTAATTAATAATAATTATAATATATTTAATATATATTATTTTATTTAATTATTTTTTTATTTATTTATTAGTTTTATTTATTTAATAATTTAATATTTTAATAATTATAATATATACTTAAATAATAATAATAAATTGGGATATAATAAACCTTAACCGATTTCTTAATTCGATACAAACAAATAGGTTGGATATATCCAATGTTAAATAAAATAATAAAAAACAAAAAGAAACGAGTGTATAAATTAACGAGATATTTCATCGATTATCCTTGAACTCTAACATTTCGTTAATCCTAACCAATAATATATTTCTCATATTTTGTTCAAAATGTCAATACTTTTTCTGCCACGTGTGTACGATGATACTAATCGTTTTATTTGATCATCTTTCGTAAGAGATCGATCATTGGATATTTGTTAAGACACTGGGATGTTATTTTCTTCCAAAGTAGAAATTCGTGTTGTTGCGTAAGATCAAACCGAATTGTTGGTACCACTGATATTACTATTTACAACTACTATTATTATTATTATTAAATATTACGGTACCATCATAAGGTATGTATGTGTTCAGTTGTTTATTCGAAGTTGCTGTTTACCCCAAGCAGTACCAGTTTATTCAGATATTATAGTCGAAGTTGGAGGTAATATTGGAAAGTTATGCGAGTTCGATAAGACGAAAGGAAGGAGATGAACGTTATCGTTGAATCCAGAATACATTTAACTGATACACACCCACCCCACCCCCCACCTCCTCGTACCGAAACCACCCACATTTCGTGTTCAACTCGGTGTTTCCTTCCTTCCTTGCTTGTTCAATGAAATAGTATAACCAATGATTCATCCTAGACTAGTCAAATTTTTAGATTATTTTAGAAAATCTATTCGTAAGTCAACAAATTAGAATTGGAACTCGCGTACTACCTACCACCACCCTCTCTCTGATTGGTTCATCGTCTAATTTTATCTATCGCGTAATTTCGATTTACAGAATACTTTATATTATTTTTTTTTTCTATTTTTATTAGTTTGATAGTGCATAAATAGATGAGATAAAATTGAACGAAATAGTTCGGGACTCGTTGATACTTTTTGATTTATTTTTTCTTTTTTTTTTCTATTTGAAACTTTTGATGTTTCTATTGAAATTACGCAGAAACTTACTACCACTATTACTATTATTACTACTACTATTACTACTATTACCACGTACAAGGAGATTAAACGTAAACGCGTGCGCGTTGTGCTTTTCGAAGGTCGTCGTACCACCTCGTCCACCTCTTTAAAACGATGTCAGTGTGTCAGTGTCAATGAAACCGAGTCATCGGGTTTCTCGATCGTGATTCAGCTCTAACGTGTGTAATGGTGTGTTTATGTGCGATGGTTGTGTTAACTCTTATAGCAAATTCCGGGATATGATTTGAAAAAGAAAGTAGTCTCGTTTAACTATTTTTTATTTTACTAAACGTACGAGTAAAATATCATCAATTTTTGTATTTGAATTTATTAATTCTAGCAATTAATTCCTCCTACCATTTTGTTTTGTTCTAATTTTTCTAAACACATATTTTAATCATTTATTTTATTTAATTTTATTTTATTTAATATTTATTCAATTTTAAGTATACTAAGGTATACTTAAATATTACTTATTTGGTTATAAAATATATTTATCCAAATAAATTCAATTAATTTTGGCTGATAAACACATATTTTAATAATTTATTTGATCTTAGTATACTTAAATATTACTTATTCGTTTATGAAAACATTATCCAAAAAAATTCAATTAATTTTGCTGATAAACACATATTTTAATAATTTATTTTATTTAATTTTATTTTATTGAATATTTATTAAATTTTATTTAATATTTATTAAATTTTAAGTATACTAAGGTATACTTAAATATTATTTATTCGTTTATATAAAATATATTTATCCAAATAAA
>NW_025113099.1:3061669-3166669 GCF_010416935.1 Polistes fuscatus
TAATAATAATAATAAATAAGATAATTTCTGATATTGTTAGAATATTATTTTCTCCTATATCGAAGGAAAATTGTTAAACGATAACTTTAATTATTATTATCATTATTATTATTATTATTATTATTATTATTGAAATGAAGCACGTGTAACTATAGTATGACGCACAAGGAAAATATCTCGACATTTCTACGTCATTTTCTATTCATGCGTCAAAGCCAAACTACGAAAACCCGGTTTATTATCATCATCATTATCATTATCATCATTCATTATCGTCATCATAATTATCATTATTATTGTCGCGATGGATAACACGTTACTCCCACTTTTCAACCGTGATATTTCCGAACTAATTCATTCTGTCTCTTTATTCTCATTTTTTTTTTATTTTTTTCTTCCCGTTGATAATTAGAAACAGATAGATAGAATAATAAGTTAATTATTGTTGTTTTTAAATTAACTGATAATAACACTTAATTATTTTCTCCAAATTTATTCTATATTAAATTTGAAAACACAAAGAGAGAATAAATAATAATAATAATAATAATCGTATTATTTTAAAATCGGTTGGTTGGAATTTAACGTTCGTGTTTTATACAACCAATCCGATACTTACTTTTGTAAATATTATTCAATATATTTTCATCATTTATTTAATTACAATCAAAATTAAATTTATACGCGGAAGATGAGTAATGAACAAATTATTTGAGCTTTAACGAAACACCTCTGAGAATCAATACTCGTTTCATTTCTGTCTTTTTTTTTGGAAAAGAGGAGAAAAAAAATTGGTTAAATGCATATATACAATATAAAATATTGAAATATTTGTTTGTTTCTATGTGAAATTTTCTCGAAAAATCATTCATGAAAAAAAAGAAAAAAAAAAATAGAAAAAAAATTGTTCACCAGATGACGTGAAATCCCTACGCCCTTTCTCTCTCTCTCTCTCTCTCTCTCTCTCTCTCTCGTTCTCTCTCTATGTAATGTTATTATATAACTCTGATATAAATTTCAAATAAATCGATTACGAATATTGTTCAAGTTTTGCGTAACACAATTCTCGACAGTGTTACGCGACTGATTTGCAATAAAAATATTTCTTAATGTTAATAAATATATTATTAATTAATAATATATTATAATAATATATATATTATATATATATATATATATAAATTAATAATATATAAAATTAATAATATATTAATAAGATATTTATAATAATAATATTTATGAATATTAATAAATATATTATAAAAAAACCTTGAAACAAATTTTACCTAGCGTTTAACACATTCTCATAAAAAAAATTCTCAAATATACAATATACTTTTCCGAACTTTTAAATAGTGGCTTTACTCTCTTAACTCTCTCTCTCTCTCTCTCTCTCTCCTGCTATTTAATTTAAAGTAATTACGTATTCATAATTGAGCTACGACGAGTATATTAATAGCACTTTTTACCATAAGATAAATAAGAACGGTATTAAGTACCAAAGTAATCGAGTTAAATTAAGAAAGTAAAGGAAACTCGAAGTGTGGGTGGTTATCGTACTTCTCTCTCTCTCTCACTCTCTCTCTCTCTCACTCTCTCACTCTCTCTTTCTCTCTCTAATATTTTTCTTTTTCTGTGTTGATTCAAATCGTTTTTATTTTTCTCAATCCTCGATGCATTTCTCTCTCTCTCTCTCTCTCTCTCTCTCTCACTCTCTCACTCTCTCTCTCTCTCTCACTCCTTCACTCTCTTATATTTTTCTTTTTCTGTGTTGATTTAAATCGTTTTTTTTTCTCAATCCTCTATGCATTTCTCTCTCTCTCTCTCTCTCTCTCTCACTCTCTCTTTCTCTCTCTGTCTCTGTCTCTCTCTCTTATATTTTTCTCTCTTTATTCGGTTCTCGTGGCCAAGCTTTGAATCCCTTCCTCGTTAGCATTTCAAATGGTGTGCGATTAACGCGAATTAATTATCTGCGGGTGCAATATTCCTGGTAGACGCGGGGGGTGTGGGGTGTGGGGTGGCCGGAACAGGCGTCGAATAATCGAACGGGACAGGGGAGGAAAAGGGAGGTGGGAGGTGTTTTGCACGAAAAATATAATATCGATCGATTATCCGCTGCCATCTGTTACGCATAGAAATAGAAATAGAAATAGCAATAGAGAAATGCAATGAGTTAAGGATGATTTGTCGGTACAATCGGAAACAAAAGTTAATGACATTTTCGTCAAATCCATATCTCTTAATAACCGTTGAAATAGATGATTTAAACCAACTATTTTTTTTGTGTTATAATTGAAATTTTGATATTAAGTTTCTAAAGGAATGAAATTTAGTGATCATTTTAATAATATTAACATAAAAAATCTCAATTTAAGTGAAAATTGTAAAATAACTTTTGTTTGTGACTGTACCGTGAATTTAAGGATGATACAATTTCAACAGATATTAAGAGATATGGATTTGATGAAAATGTCATTAACTTTTGTTTCCGATTGTACCGACAAATCATCCTTAAATAGAAAATGAAGTAAAGTAAGAAAATTATATACCCCCCCCTCGACCCCCTTCTTCTTCTTCTTCTTCTTTTTTTGTCTATTATATTTTGTTTCTCTTCTTTTTTTTATTTTTTTTTTGGTTTAACGAAATTATCAACGATCTTTTTTTAATCTTTTCATTTTCATATCTTACACAGAAATCACATAAATGAACGTATTTTTTTTGGTAGCGTAAGTACAAAAGTTACGATATAAATTCGTTGAATTGTGTGACAGGTTCTTCTCTCCAAATGTCATTTTCAAATGAATCTACAGATTTTTGAGTCGCGTGTTAACGATTGATAGCACTCGAATAGACGAACGATTATTTTTTTCGCGATAACTCGATGTGAAACAAAGATAGATAGATAGATAGATAGATAGATAGATAGATAGATAGATAGATAGATAGAAAAAAAAATGTAATTGAAATAGTGATAGTTACTGATCAAGCATGCCGTCATCTACAAATCATCCTTCATTCTCTCTCTCTCTCTCATTCTTTCTCTCATACACACACATATACACATATACACATATATACACACACATACACGTATTCGGTTAAATATAGCATTGTAAAATGAAATTTGAACAAAATCATTCAGTTAATCTTTGCAACGAGAATCCGCAATACCGAAAGGTTTTCCAATCGAACGAATGGTTCAACGAGCCTAGATAGATAGATACATAGATAGATAGATAGATGAGAATAGTTAGAAAGAGATAAAGAAGTGGAAAAAGAGATAACTTGACTCTGAATTCATCGATGAAACGAACGAATCGTGCTTGCAAACGTATACGCACGTTCTCTCCACACATGGTTCGTTAGTTCGATGAACTTCGTTTGCTTTTGTGACAATGTTTCTATGGGATATTCGATTTAAAAAAAAAACAAAAAAAAACCCGAGTTCATCCGACAAACGTGGAACAAAAATGTCCGATCATTCGCGTTATAAAGCTCGATTATAACATTTTCTTTTATTCTCATACATCTAATAGGTTTTTTAATTCTCCTACTTTGATTTTACAATTTTAATTACCCCTCCCCTCCCCCCACTCCTCTCTTTCATTCTCTTCATTTTTATATGAATATTTTTATCTTCCCGGTGATATTTTCATCTTTCTATCTTTGATAATAATAATAACTTTTTGATAGTGCAGGAGAAAATTTTGACCACATTGTAGATGCCATCCACCGTATGCGAGAGATTGAGAGTAAGAGAGTGAGAGAGAGGGAAAGAGTATTATTACTGGTAGAATGAAATTCGTTTGAAGAAGTCCCGAACGTGTGCTCTTTGACGTGCGATAATCCTCTTATCACCGATGTTCAGACCGTTCAAATAATACTGACATATAGTGATCGGTGTCGCGTATCTATTACGTATACTCCGATATTCTCTTATCATTTTTTTTTTTTTTTTTATTCACCTCTCTCTCTTTCTCTTCGTCTTATTAAGGATGATTTGTCGGTACAATCGGAAACAAAAGTTATTTGACAATTTTCACTTAAATTGAGATTTTTACGTTAATATTATTAAAATGATCACTAAATTTCATTCTTTTAGAAACTTTATATCAAAATTTCAATTATAAAAAAAAGAATAGTTGGTTTAAATCATCTATTTCAACAGATATTAAGAGATATGGATTTGATGAAAATGTCATTAACTTTTGTTTCCGATTGTACCGACAAATCATCCTTAAGTTTACTGTAATATCAGTTTTATAACAAAAGTGTTGTGTTCCACTTTTCAATATTCTGCAATCTCATTCTGTCTCTCTCTTCACTCTCTTTCTTATTTCATTTGTTCTATCTAATTATTTATATTATATCAGATTAATTATTAATTCGTAAACAATGTATTTTTTGTCAGATTAATTTTTTATCGTGCAATTAAATTACAAATAATTTTTTTTAATATTCTACAATGTTTATTTTCTCTCTTTCTCTCTTTTTTTATATTTTTCATTTATTTATTCTATTTATATTTATTTATTTTTTATTTATTTATTTTTATTTTTATTTTTTTTATTTATTTTATTTATTTATTTATTATTTTTTATTATATTTTATATTTATATTTATATTTATTCTATTTAATTCGTAATAGATACTAATCGTAGATAATAACAAAATCACCAATTATTATTATTATTATTATTATTATTATTATTATTATTATAATTATTATTATAAGTCTCGAGGTGGGATTCGTTATTTGACTTTTCAAACATCCTCGAGATTTATACTTCAGCAAACGGCGGCGACTGAGAGTCCATTCGAAAACTCGCATAATCGGGTGGGTGGTGGGTGGAGGGTGGTGTAGAAGGAGGGGGGAGAAACCCGTGTGGAATATATATTCTATAAACAAAAGTTGAATAGTAGATGTTCAAACTATCTTTCTCTCGTATTTCGGTTTCATTCGAATGTCGATGTGAGCTTTCAACCGCAATCCCGAAACGAATCCCGTTGAAGATAGATTTACCCTCCCCCCAACCACCTGACCATCCCCCTCTCCCCCATCCCCCTCTCCCCCATCCCCCCGATTTTATATAATTCGTACGAATTCTCGAATTTCACAAGCTTTGCCGATTCTATTATGAACTTTTACTCGAGCGTTATCGTTCACTCAAAGTCGTCCTATTCTATAGTTTCAATTGATATTATATCCCCCTCCCCTTCCCCTTCCCCTCCTCCCACTCCTTTATCTCTTTATACTTTCCACGATTTTTTTTTTTTTAAACGAATTATCATAAAATTGAATATTATTCGAAAATCTCGTAAATGTTTTAAGGGGTTATACGCAGTTAGAATTTTTAAAAAATCAATTTTTTTTTTTTTCATTTTCGGAATGTACATATATTCAAGTATATTCTCTGAAAATTTCAAATCGATCCGACAAATATTCTTCACTTCATGTAAGCTGCAAACAAACATTTTTAACTATGCGTAAACGTATCTTTGAAACTTTAAACGCGTTTTTCTCAAAACGGTATTTTCAAAGTCGGTGATCTCGATTTTTCAAAAACGGCTTAACCGATCGGTTTCGAATTTTTACACAATCTTCTTAGATATATTCCTCAGGTATTAAGTATAAGAAATAATTTTTAAAAAAATTTATTACTATTTTTTTGTAACAATTTAGAGCGAAAATTTTAGTCAAAAACAACAACTTTTTTTCAAATAGACGCCATTTTGTCAAAAATCAAAATTTTTTATTATTCCTTGGTTTTAATACCTGCATTAATCTATCCTTTAAAAGAATCCACCATATTTTTTAATTTCAATAATCCAAACCGCCAAAATGAAGATCACCGCCAAACGTCTTTTTTTTAGAGGACGTTCAGGAAATCATCTACAGGAGCGGTGCAGATTAATATTTTTACGTAATCGACGCGCTATTGTATTCTCAAAAGTTGGCTCTATTTGAATTACCATCACTTTTGTTTGAGAAATAAAAACTGTTTCTAGAAAAAATTCATGAAAATACGTCTTTTTCGAGCCTCGCAACTGCGTATAACCCCTTAACTCGGAATTTTGCCAATTTTTCTACGATACTCGTTCCCAATTTTCTTGGATAGAACACCTACCACTGAGTAAAATAATAATAATAATAAGTAGTAGAAGAAGAAGAAGAAGAAGAAGAAGAAGAGGAAAATTTGTTAGGAATTTGAAGCTTTCGTAGCTTTCGTAACTCTCGCGAATTTGAATTAATCAGTGACATAATCATCGTCGTCTGCTAGTTTTCTTCTCTTGCTAAACGTAATCGGCACGAACACCGTCATCTTCGTAGTCTTCCTGACCGGAAACGTTACCAAACAGGTGTTCAAGGGAGCCCAGGTGCAGCTGCTCTGCTAACTCGAGTTGCTGCTACGCTTTACAACGATATAGATTTTGTTTTAATCATTTTTTTTATTTTATCTATCCCTTTCTTCGTTTGAAAATCTTGTTGATTTTCATCGAGAAATTTTTAGCCCCCCCGAAAAATAAAATAGGCTCGCGTAATATTATTTATTTAAATAATTTAATAATTTAATAGTAATAATTTTTGTTTGTTTTTTTTTTGTATGCAACGATTCGATGTTAATCGAATTTTCATCGATTATCGAATATTTCGATGACGATTATTTCGTAAAACAATTTTTTTTTTTCAACTAAATTTTAAAATTAACGTTCATACGTTTTCAAGGATAATTACTTGAACTGTCGTACCACGTTTCCTTTTTGCAAATAAATATCTGCGATAATTGCATTTAAATAAGTATTATAATAATAACAATAATAATAAATACGAATAACATTTTGTCAAATATAAAAAATATCTTACATATATATTAACGTAATAATTATTTATTGCGATATAAATAATATGTAATAATATATAGAAAAAAAATTGTAAAAAGTTCATTAACAACACAGTGGGTGGGGGGTGTTAGTGGGGGTTGGGGAGGGGGTAATAATTATTTATTGCAATATAAATAATATGTAGTAATATATAGAAAAAAAATTGTAAAAAGTTCATTAACAACACAATGGGTGGGGGGTGTTGGTGGGGGGATGGGGGAGAGTACTTCGAGAGCTACTCGTTTTTTTTCTTTTTTTTTTTTTAATATGAAGTTCGATGTGTTTAATGTATTTTGATGAAAGTATACTAATCTGAGATGAAATTTGATTGTTTCAGCGTGGAGCGAGAACGTCTCCGTGAGAGGGACAGAGAAATGCGCAAAGCAATGAATAAATCAGAGCACGGAAATGTTAGAGGAACCACCGACAGACACTTCAGACATGGGAGCAATACTCATAATAATAACATAAGCGAAACACTATTTCGTGCCCCATTTATGGTAAGTGATTTTTTCTTATCGTAATATTTATATTATATTTATATCATCCGATATATATATATATTACTATCCCCCCAAAATTTGCTTTTCATTTTTTTATATTAAATATTAATTAATAATTTATAATAATAAATAAATAATAATAATTATTATACATTAATAGAAATTTATTACTATCGTGAACGGTCAAATGAAACGTTTAAACAATAATGAAAAACACGTGTATCGTGTAATATGAAATTTAAACTTCAATTACACACACACACACACACACACATGTAATCATTTCATTCGTTTCATTGATAATTACAATTTGCAATAGGATTTCAATTGAAAATCATTTTAATAGATAATTTATTGTAAACAAATGTTCAGTTAATAATCTTACGGTATTTAATCGGTTATGAAATATTTGAGAAAAAATATAAAAAATGATTTCAATCACACACACACACATTGTTTTTATTTTTCTTGTCGATTGATTGGTCACGATTTGTTTTAACTCGTAAACAAATGTTCGGTTAATAATTGAACGATATTTAATCGTTATGAAATATTTGAAGAAAAAATATAAAAATAATTTCAATCACACACACACACACACACACACAGACACATTGTTTTTATTTTTCTTGTCGATTGGTTACGATTTGTTTTAACTCGTAAACAAATGTTCAATTAATAATTGAACGATATTTAATCGTTATGAAATATTTGAAGAAAAATATAAAAATAATTTCAATCACACACACACACACACACACACAGACAGATTTTTTTTTATTTTTCTTTGTTGATGAAAGCAAATTTTGGGACAGATTATAATGCAATTTGTATAAAATTTGTTGAAAAGATTATGTTGATATATCGTTGATATGAAATTGTATCAACATATTTGAAGATACAAATGAGTGATATTATTTAAGTGTTGATAGAAAATAAATGATTTAGTTGTGCATAGTAATCGATATTAGGGAGATATATTACGTGGTTCAGGTGTGTCCCGTTAATACAGGGCTAATAATCTCTTGGCGTTGTTGAAATTAGGTTATACGGCATCGGCGGCCATTTCTGCACCGACGAATTTCATTATCTATCGAGTGAATTCATCTATCCTTATCGGTTAATACGCTAAACCGCGATATTGCGTTCGGTTATCCGTTGGAAAATACAATATTTTTTTTTTGTATTCTTTTCTTTTACCTCGATAAAAAGAAAATTCAACGTAAAGCAAAGACCGTGTGTGTTCGTGTGTCTGTGTGTGAGAGAGAGAGAGAGAGAGAGAGAGAGAATGGATGTATAAATAAATTATAAAAAGATGTTGTTAGACCTGGAACTCGGTTAGTCGATCTTTCTTTCTCTTAAAGTGATTAAAGACACGTTCTATTTTCGAAGAAGATTATTCAATCATGGACGAGTGAGCAAACAAGCAAGCAAGAAACTAAGCAAGCAAGCAAGCAAGTTGTTGGTAGCTTTGTATTAGATAATCTTTATCGACAACCTACGACTATCTTTTTACTTTTATATTTTTCTTTTTATTATTTATACGAAGTACATTTGTTATTAATGGGGATATCGTTTCTTCAGTGTCATCTTTGATTTAGGTATCTGTTAAGTAAAGTAATCATTTAAGAGAAGAGAAGACAGTAAAAAATAATAAAAGATATAGAAAAGTAAATTAATAATTATTTATTTTCTTTTTTTCTTGTACGTGTTGTAAATTCATATTTTTAACCGATTTATTTCCCGATTCGAGTTTTTATCGTTGACATTTATCGACACGTTAAATTCATTATTTCAACTACGAATTAAAAATGTGAATTAAATAATATATATTTTTGGATATTCAAATGTTTTCATTGGTATACGAAAAATATTCAAAATTTCACGTTAAGATTATTATATTAATTATCTTTTATTATTAATAATTATATTTATTAATTATTATTTTTTAATAATTTATTTTATATTATTTTTATTATTAATAATTATATTTATTAATTAATATTTTTTAATAATTTATTTTATATTATTTTTATTATTAATAATTATATTATAATTAACATAATTGATAGTCGTAAATCGTTTAGAATTCGTATTGCTTAACACGTGTATCTTAAAAAAAGGTTTACAGAAGATGGAAAGGGTGGGGTGGGGGTGGGTAGAGGGGGAAACGTTTTATGAAAGCAAACTCATCGAGTTCACGGTTTTTATCGTACGTTAAAAGAACCACGTGGGTTTCCTCCTCCTCCTCCTCTTTCCTCTTACTCTGTCCCCCTTCCTCTCTTCATTCAAACCCCGTTCTCTGTCGACATTTCACCGTAACCAAAGTGGAAACACATGGAATTGGCCGGCAGGCAGGCTCCTTAGGGTCTACTGATTTCAATCCCGAATTCTTCGACACACGTAAAAGAACCACCACCACCATCACCAGCAGTAGCAGCAGCAGCAGCTGTTTTAGGGGATACGAAGAAACCCCATACGACCGTTAGGGGGATTGTTAAGGATCCCATAGGTCCGCGTGTATTACTCGTAAACATCCTTTTCTACGTTGTTTTTTTTCTTTACACATTCTTATATTCCTTTTGTTTCTTTTTCTTTCGAAAACCTTGACCCAAGATAACCCAAAATAAAATTAGGTATTATTAGAAAAATAATTGGATCGATCTTTTACTATTATTATATTGTTGTGAGATTAATTTGATTATTAGAAAAGAATAGAAAAAAAAATAATGATGAGAGATATCCTATTTTTTTTGTAAAATTAGATCATTTTTTTTACTATTATTCGATTTGATTTATTTTATTTTATTTACTTTCACATTTATTATATATTATTATATTTATTATATTTTATTCTCAAATTTCAAGATAAAATCCCTAAATTGATCCAAAATTTTGACACTAAATTAATATCTAATTATTTATACCCTGGAATAATTGATATTATTTAATTTCTTATCGTTATAAATCTTCTTTTTTTAATAACTTTTATAAATCGTATATTATTTATTGTTCTTACGAAAAACGATGACGATGACGACAATGACGATGACGATGAAGACTGAGAGATATCCTATTTTTTGTAAAATTAGATCATTTTTCTACTATTATTCGATTTGATTTATTTTATTTCACTTACTTTCACATTTATTATATCCTCGCGATTATATTTTATTCTCAAATTTCAAGATAAAATCCCTAAATTGATCCTAAACCTTGACACTAAATTAATATCTAATTATTTATACTCTCGAATAATTCATATTATTTAATTTCTTTTCGTTATAAATCTTCTTTTTTTAATAACTTATTATATAAATCGTATGTTATTTATTTTTCTTACGAAAAACGATGACGATGACGATGACGATGACGACAATGACGATGAAGACTGAGAGATATCCTATTTTTTGTAAAATTAGATCATTTTCTACTATTATTCGATTAGATTTATTTTATTTTATTTACTTTCACATTTATTATATATTATTATATTAATTATAATATTATATTATATATATTATATATTATTATTTATTATATTTTATTCTCAAATTTCAAGATAAAATCCCCAACTTGATCCTAAACCTTGACACTAAATTAATATTTAATTATTTATACTCTCGAATAATTGATATTATTTTATTTCTTATCGTTATAAATCTTCTTTTTTTAATAACTTATTATATAAATCGTATATTATTTATTGTTCTTACGAAAAACGATGACGATGACGATGACGATGACGATGATGATGACGATGACGAAGAGGTGCGAATAACTTTTCGAATATTGCCATTGGCGGCTCCTGTGTTCAACAGGTGCTTCTCTCCCTCCCTCTCTCCCCCCTCTCTCTTTCTCTCAACTTTTAAACTTTCCTAATAACTGTTTTATGGGCCGACTCTGGTTTGCGAGCTCGGCATCGTTCGATAAAGAGTGCAAAGAATTTTTCGCGGTGGAACGCGGACTATTTAATGGACGAGTATGGGGTTGGGAAGGTGGGGGTGGGGTTGGAAAGGTGGAGGTTGGGCTGGGGTTTGGGGGACTGTTGGTAATCCAATAAACGAAGTTTCTTTTTTTAATTCATTCATTCATTCATTCATTCAATTTTCGTTTGAAATACATCCTCCCCCCTCCACCTTCCCCCACCCCGTGCAATTTTATTTGAAATTATTGAATTTATTTATCATTATTAATATATATTATTAATTATTATATATATTATATTTAAAATAATATTATTAATATTATTATTATTGAATTTTATTGAAATTTGTTAGATTATTCGCATAATATCTTTCCATGTAACATTACGTGTAACACGTGTTTCAAATTGTGAAAAAGAATTGATAGGGGCAAAGAAAGAGAGAAAAAGAGAAACAGAGAGAGAGAGAGAGAGGTATAATTTAAATAACTTTGAAAAATAGTAGAGAATTTCCGAGAAACTTGCCGGCAGAATCCATTTGCTTTCTCTTTTCTTCCTTTAGGAGGATTCGAAATCGAATATACGGTGAAACGGTGTCACGTTAGTGGGTGGAAAAGTGGCTGGGTGGGGGGAAGGGGGTTGCCTAGTAGTAGTAGTAATAGTAGTAGTAGTAAAGGGGGGGGGTATAAGGTGGAATGAGAAGTAGAAAAGGAAGTTTTAAAAGAATGTAAGAAAGGAAGAAAAGAAGATGGGGGGGGGGGTTGAAACAGGAATAAGAAAGAGAAAGAAAATAAAAGGAGAGGAAGGAAGACGTTGCAGTCTCTTTTTCTATTTTATTTTTTTATTTTTTGTTCTTTCTTTTCCTCGCGTTCCTTTTTATCCGAAGATTCTCGTAGTTTCGGGTTTTCCTCGTCTGGTGCTGCTGCATCTATCGACTTTACGAGTCGCACTTTTATACGTGACGCGAAGACAGAAATGGAAAAACGGATTCCGGAAAGGTTTTTCCAGCCCTCCCCCTCCACCCCTGCCCCCAACCACCCACCCCACCAACCCCCCATCCCGCGCATCTCTCAAATATTTCCAACAAGTACTGACTCGCATACTACACGTTTTCCTTTTAACAAAAAGAATTGAACAATCTTATTCCTATCCTATCCCATTCGATTCGATTCGATCCAACTTGATCCGATAATTTTGATTTTTTTTATTGCATTAGTGTTTAACGATCTTTGGATTTATTTATTTACTCTCGTAAGAAAATTTATTATTCATTTTTTCTCGATCCTCTCGTATGTTTTTTATCTGTTTATCGAGAATATAATTGAACGCATTGTTATTAGAAAATAACATACGTCTAATTTATATTTTTATTAGGATTTTATTTTTCTATCTTTTCTAACGTTCAAATTTATATTTCTTTTTTCCTTATTCTAATACATTGCACGTCAACGATGAAAATTATCCCATTACGTACAACGTAAACGAGTTTAGAAAATTTCCTATAAAAGAAATATAAATAATTACTCGTATGGTCATATTTATTTTTCTCACGAAATTGAACAAGGAAAGAAAAAAAAACAAAATTAATTCTATTAAATACGATTCGCGATAAAATCGATTAACATAAATAAAATGTTAATACAAAAAACCCCCATAGAAAAATATCATTCAATCCTCGTCGTTGGTTTCATCGATAAAAATAATTATTAATATTAGTTTGTTTTCCTGTTATTTTGTTCGACAAATCTAATCATTTTGACGGGAGGTGATGGGGGGTGGGTTGGGGGGGATAGTTTATGCATCTGTAAAATTAATATGCGATGTAATAACGTGCTTCTCTATTTCTCTCTCTTTCTCATCAGTTATTTTTTGTTGCTCATTGGAAATGCATAGACGTATATGCCCGGCAAAGTTGGAAGCCATGGGGTGGGGGTGGGGTGGAGTGGGGGGAAGCTCGTGCGTATAATCACAGGAACGACAAGGTCTTGTGTTCCTTCCTACCGTATACACACAAATATACACGCGTATCTCGTTACTTTTCATTCGTGTACACAAATATACGTACATTTATTTACACACACACACATACACACATATACACATGTAGAAAGGTGTACGGTTGCTACGGGGCATATCGGTGGAATCATCTCGTCTGCTTTTTCTTTCTCTTTTTCTCTCATTCTCTCATTCTCTCCTTCTCGTGTTTTCTCTTTTTTTTTTTTATATGCACGCAAATGCACGCACGTATTCACGCATACACGCACGCGTGCACGCGCTCATCCTCGGGGTACCTTCGTTCCCTTTAAATCACAACTTTTCGCCATGCTCCTTGCACTACATGCAAATGCAAATGGGAGCCGTTAATCTCGGTAATAAATACATGCAGCTTACTCTCTCTCTCTCTCTCTTTCTCTAATTTTCTCTCTTTTGGTTTTAACTTCGGCTTCATTCGAACATCCTCGGTCTCATCTTCGATTTTACGTTTGCTTCTATGTTTATGAGGAAAACATTTAGACGATTATCTTCTTCATTTTTAAACTTATTTTTCATTCCCCCCCTTCTTTCCCCCTTTTCTATATTTTTTGTTCTTTTTCTTTTCTTTCTTCTCTTGAAATTCGTTTTTTATTTTTATTAATTTTTAAATATTGTACTATCAAATGTTGTATTCTTTTCTTTTTGTTTATGGGGGATAAAACCTTTGAAAATTAATTTTCAATAAAATAATAAGGACAGTGTGGAAAGAGACGGCGGTAAGATTACAAATTCGATGAAACGACAGTTCCCACTTATTTCACCAAGTTATTTTGGTCTCACGCAGTAGGTCACAGTTGTCCGATCGTTATTTCACTCTCCTGGAAGATTACATATACATACGCGTAATTAAATCGTGCGTATATATGTTCTACATATATATACGTTAGATGATCGGTCAATAAATTGACCGGAAGTAACAATTGGTATCTAAATTTAAGCTAGAATTTTTAAAAGAAAAGAAAAACGTACATTTGTTTATATTGACATAAAATAACGTTAATTAATTATCTTTCTATACGTTATACTAATTAATATTTCTAAATTATATATATATAGGATGCGAGTATTTCTAAGTCAAACTTAAATAGGCATTCGTGAGAAGATTAGACGGTAGGCCCTGGATAGCTCAGTGGTTAAAGTGCAATCAATCTCTCTGAAATCGAAAGAATCCGGGTTCGAATCCCGGTCCTCCAGTCAGTCCAACGACCCCATTTTTTTCACGAATCCTAGATACATATATTAAATATAAAACTATCAAGTAACAAATTAAGCATCAAAATCCTAGTGTGAATTTGTTAAATTGAATCGTATCCCACATAGAAAATCGATAAAACACAACCATCAACGTAGTATCAATTTCTTTGTTGTAACATAGTAATACCCTTCTCCATATACTCGAGAAAACATTTCATAGCGAGCCATAAATTTGCCGTTAAACGTGTCGGAATCGTATCCTGGCGGAAAAAACGCGTTGCCACGCGGAAAACACATATTGAAGAGGAACATATCCTATGCTTTTCCTTCGGAGAAAAAGGATACTACTCTCTTCTCATCGTTTCCTGTCGGATATATAGTGTGTCTACGTTTATCTTGTACAACTATCGATATACATATATACACATACAAGTATACATTTATTCAACCACTCATCCATACCTATATCCATCTATCCACACTTGCATTCATTCATACATACATACACACATACGTACATATATTTATTCATATAAACATACAAGTATATATGTACATCTTATCATATACACATACGTACATGTTATGTAATACATATATATCTACAGATACATATATTTGCTTTACCTTAGAATCAAGTTTGTGTCGTGATATCGTGGAAGAAAAAGAAAAAAAACTTTGAGGTAAAGATAGAATTTTTGGTCTCGTTGAAAAGCATGAGAGAGAAATAAGAGTTTTTCAGATAGAGATAGAAAGATAGAAAGATAGAGATAGAGCTATAAGGAAAAGAGGAAAAATACGAGCAGTTTTATACCGTGCGAAAATGGAAGTTCACGTTTATTTCCAAAGGAAAATCGCGTTTTCCTCTCCTACGTTTTCTACTTTTCCTTTGATTCTGCGATACACGTAATATATAGAAACCTATATATATATATATACATAAATAAATACGAATTATTAATACGAAACTTTTAATCTCGTGATAGGATAAATTTGTTCCGTTTATCAAATAAATTTCATTTCTGAATGAATATTGAACAGTGTTATCAAGTGATTAAAAGTTTTATTTCATTTGAAATTGATGAACCTGTCAAAAGTGTCTCTCTTTCTGTTTTATTTTTATATTTTTCTACGTGGAAACGAAAGATTCGTAGGAATTACGCGAGAATGGAAAGTATCGCCTTGAAACAAGAAACGAGTCGCACTTTCGAGAGCCACCGACTATGTCTCGCGCCTCCAATTAGCCTAATTAGTCGTACCCCAACGTATATACTCGTTAAAAGAAGAAACACGGCGTGCTCGTTCGTTTGAGTCTATGAGAGAGAGAGAAAGATAGGCAGAGAGAAAACACATCGTCGATTTTGTTTAATCTAATCCTGTTATATTTTTCTATGTTCTATTTCCTTAATCATGAAATACTTTCGAGTTTAACTAAATTAACAAAGTGTACGAATCTTTCGAAAAAAACAATAATATCAAATTGAAATAAATTCTAGAAGAGAGAATTGAATTATCTTTTCATTTATTTTATTCCTCTCGTTCAAATTCGTTAAGAAAAAAAATTAGTAAAGTATAGTAAACACGTAATAATTCATCAATTCGTTGGAATTAGTGGTCCACGCGTGCCACGGAAAATTATACCCAGATGTGTGTGTGTGTGTGTGTGTTTATGTGCGTTCGTAATTTCACCGGATGCGTGTACACTTTCGAAATAAAAAGAAACATCGCGAAACTTTTCTCGGTCTATTATCTAGCTTACGCGAACGATATCTTATTTAACAACGACCATTACGTGTATATATATATGTATATGTATGTATGTGTGGGTGTGTATGCACGTGAGTGTGGATTTAAGGCGTTAATATTTTATCGATCAGGACGTTACACCTTACCAAGGTACTCCGGACACTTTCTTTCTTTACTTTTCATTTTATTTTCCATGTAAATTATTTTTCATAAATTTTTTTTTTTCCTAGACGTAAAAAATACGTTTATATACTTTTAACATGCAACCGTAATAGAAAAAAAAAAAAAAGAAGTAGAAGAAGAGAATAATAATAACAATAACAATAATAATAATAATAATAACTAAGTAACTAAATGAGAAAAAAAAATAAACGTAGAAGTTAAAGAAAGGTTTCGTGAGTCGAGGTGGTTCGCGAACGTTAAAAAAGAAAAAGAAAAAAAAGGTGAAAAATGTCAGCGACCAGTGGAAAGACGATATGGATAGAAGTAGGGAAAACCTAATCGTTGAACTTTGGTATATTATGCGAAACGCGTAGAAAACGTTCGCTTATTCTACTCAACTCAACTCAACTCGTTTTTCTTCGTGAACGAGTTAATGGGCGGTACTTAATTCTTTCTAACTAAAATGTCCTACTATTTTTACCATTTCTCTCTCTCTCTCTCTCTTTTTATCTATCTCTCTATCTTTGTCTCGTTTTTTCTCTAGTTTACTGACGCAAAAAAGAAAACAATCTGAGATGTATAATCGTTAAAAAGGCAACGTTACGATTAATTATTAAATAAACAATAATAAATATATAAAATTTCATTATTATTTTATTATTATTAATTTATTTAATTATTAATTTATTTAATTATATAAAATATTATATAAAAAATAGAAATATATTTATTAGATTTATTTACCCATTTATTATTATTAATTATAATATAATTTACTTTAAATAAACAACGGACTTTCGTGTAAAAGAAAAAAAAATAAGGTTGGTGTAAGTTAGTGTTTCGTATTTCAAAACACGAAGGATAGACGAGAGACTCGTGTTTTATTATTAATGAAGTACACATTTAAATTTATATTTTTCTTTCACTTACTCTCTCTTTCTTATTTTCTTTCTTTTTTATACTTTCGAATAATTGTCTCGTGTAAATGGGGAAATGATAATAAATTATAATTTATTTACCCATTTATTATATATATTTATTATATAAAAATTATATAATAAATATATAAAATTTAATTATTATATATATAATCAGGTTTTTATTGCACAACTTACAAATTTTTTTTACAATGTCTTATCATTCTATCACATATAATTATCTCACATTTTTGGCATGTTCTTAACACACCCCTCGTATACCACTAATTATCACCAAAAATTTAATTATTATTTTATTATTATTAATTTATTTAATTATTAATTTATTTATTAATATAAAATATTATTATAAAAAATAGAAATATATTTATCAGATTTATTTACCCATTTATTATTATTAATTATAATATAATTTACTTTTTTTTTAAAACGATGAAATAATTAAAGAGAAAGAGTTATTAATTTATTTAATTATATAAAATATTATATAAAAATAGAAATACATTTATTAGATTTATTTACCCATTTATTATTATTAATTATAATATAATTTACTTTAATTCTTTTCGTTTCTTTTTTTTAAACGATGAAATAATTAAAGTGAGAGGGGAGAGGGGGAAAGAGAGATTGCTATGATCAAATAATTAAGTCGTTTCGTTTGAACGTATCAACAACGGTGCGTCGGTCGGTATTCGCCTCGAGAAACGATAATTTATAGTTGAATATCGGCTTATGCATATCTCGTCGTGCGAATGCATCATTACCGAGGATTAATAAACTCAAACCAGTTTCTACTGTTTGCTAATCAATCATGTCTATGGATTAAAAATCGTTATACGATGCTGATCGATATGACGATAACAGTCAGGAGGATAGGAAACTAAACGAAACGAAACGAAACGATCGATCTGTGTCGGAGGATGGGGAGGGGGGTGGAAGGTGGGAGGGGGGGGTCTGGTCTTCTCTTCTCAACCAACACCAACATCAACACCAACATCAACACCCCATCGTCGCGTGAAATCTTGTCGATATCGTGGAACAAACTAGCACGATTTTGCACGAAGAGGTAAAAGAAAAAAAAAAGTAAGAGACTCAGAGGAGGAGGAGGAGGAGGAGGAGGTGGTGGAGGGGGGGGGTCTGTAAGGATAGAACATTATCGTCGTGCGAATTCTTTTTTTCCATCTGTTTTTCCCTTTATTACGATGAGATCGTTATTGTCGGGTTTGGGGGAAAGGGTGGTGGGTGGGTGGGTGGCAGGAGGAGGGGGGTAAAGCGAACAATAGATTATCGATTCCACTCGTCGTTTTATCTATCTATCTATCTATCTATCTATCTATCTATCTATCTATCTCTCGTTCTTATGCACGTGTATATAGAATATATATATACATATACATAAATACATATATATACATACGTACGGTGCATTGGCGCATGCCGACAATAAGCTCAGTCGCATCGGGATATATCGATGTGTCATGGATTACGTAATTCGCCACCGAGGTTTAATGACAATACATCGCGAGTAGAAATTACCATGAGTTAGAATGAGACAGATATATATGTTTAGAATGAGTTAGAGTGAGACAGATATATATATGTGTGTGGGAATATACGTCTATTCGTCTATACATGGAAAGAGTAAATGAGAGAAAGAGAGAAAGGGTGAGGGAAGTTGTTGGATGGGGTGGGGGTGGGGGGGGGGTGGGGGTGGGGGTGGTAACAACGACGATTATGACGATAATGACGATATCACACACGAGTATGATGGTGGTGCCTATGATGACTATGATGACGATGATAATGACGATGTCGATGTCCGGAACGTAGAACGTAGAACGTAGATCGGCAAACAGCGATCATTTACCGATCGGTTCGATGTTCCTCTCTGCGTTTTGCCAGCTGAAAATTCATTATCGGTTTCCGTGAGAGAGCACCAAACGTAAAACTAAAACTGGTATGCATATAGAGTGGGGTCGATCGATCGATCCATTTTCTCTCTCTCTTTCTCTCTCTCTTTCTCTCTCTCTTTCTCTCATTTTTTATCCTTCAACGATCAATGCTCTCAACGGGTTTAATGAAAACGCGAGAGACTCGAGAGATGGATGAACAAGTGAAAACTTTTCTATACACACACCCACTCCCTCCTCCTACTCCCCTCCCACCCCCTCCCCTCGTTCATAGTTTCTTTTCTATTTCGTTATCATTTATCTCCATATTATATTATTTCTTCTTATTATTATTCTTTCTATACTTTGATTGAAACATTTCAAATCCCAATAAAAATGATTATTTTAATTAGAATTTTTTTTTTCTTTTTTTAAATATATTTTCAATACGTTTATCGTTCGAATATGATACGATGGCTTTTAGGGTTTAGGGTTAAATCCCAATTATTATTCTCCCTCTCTCTCTCTCTTTTACTAACCGGAAAGCAAGAGAGATGGATGAACAAGTGAAAACTTTTCTATACACACACCCCCTTCTCCCCCCCTCCCCATAGTTTCATTCCTATTTCGTTATCATTTATCTCCATATTATATATTATTCTTTCTATACTTTGATCGCGTTGAACTAAAACATTTCAAATTCACGCCGCCCCAGAGAACAGACACGTGTGACCCACCGATGGGTCACACCGGCGTGAACGTGTTAATTAGAATTTTTTTGTTCTTTTTTTGAAATATATTTTCAATACGTTTATTCGTTCGAATATGATACGACGCCTTTTAGGATTTAGGGTTAAATCCCAATTATTATTCCCCCTCTCTCTCTCTCTGTCTCTCTCTCTTTTACTAACCGGAAAGCGAAGCCCGTGATTTGTAGGTCGTTTGATCGCATTATAGTTAGCTCTAGTGGTTTACGTAATCCTGATCTAAGTGTGCGCCTATACGCTGGATGAACGTGAACGCGTACAGAGCTTACGTATTGAGAATAGAGAGAGACAGATAGATAATTCGTTCGTTTATCTCTCTCTCTCTCTCTCTCTCATCATTCTATTTCTCTCTTACTCTTGTCCAATGATCTAGTCGCGTTCTCTAACATAGATTCGGATTACACGTTAGGCTGGACTCTACGTTAACTGCATTCTACTCCACCTCCTCCTCCTCCTCCTCCTCCTCCTCTTTCTTCTCCTCCTCCTCTTGTTCCTCTTTCATTCCCTTTTCCACGTCCTTTAATTTCGTTGATGCTCGATCGAGCATTTCCTTCTCAAGGTCCATCGACGATATTGTTTTCTTTAGTAGCCCACTCGAACTCTCGTCTCGTTAATTTCACCATCTCTCTCTCTCTCTCTCTCTCTCTCTCTCTCGTTTTTTACCCAATGATCATCTCGTCGATTTAATCTTACGGAAAATCTTTACCCTCCTTTCTTTAACTCCTTAACGATGTCTACTTATTCCGCAATCGATTATTATAGAATTTTAAGTAGAACGAGTTAATAGAAAACGTTCGACTCTGATTAAATTTTATTTTTCATTTATATATTATTTGGAAACAATGAAAGAATAAAAAGTGAATTTGGGATTCGTTATACTACTTTCGTGTGAATTTTAATCATGTTGATAATAATTGATAAATGAAAATGGGACTCATGGGAGTCCCAAGATATATTGGGACTTTATAGGGACTTTTAATGGGACTGTATATCTTGAAATTTGTCTATTATTGCAAATGAAACGATTTCGTGATGAAAAAATGAAGAATATAAAGATTTATTTCTACATGATTAATATAATTCTTTTTTTTTTATAATTTTCTTTTTATATAATTTATTTTTTTATAATTTTTTAATATAATTTTGTAAATCTAACGCATACGTTTTTTTTGAAACCTCTCGTTTGAGAATCCTTCGCGTGTTCGTAAATTAAATCGATTCTTATTGGTTTAACAAGTGCTCTATATTTCTAAAAAAATAATAAAAGTAAATTATGGGATTCGTTATATTTTCGTGAATTTTAATCATGTTGATAATAATTGATAAATGAAAATGGGACCGTGTTTATATTTTATTATTTTATTATTGCAAATGAAACGATTTCGTGATGAAAAAATGAAGAATATGAAGATTTGTTTCTACATGATACTTTTCTTTAATATAATTTTGTAAAAAATTCTTTTTTATCAACGAGAAGTCAAGTGCAACAACGATCATTGGATGATTTAGTGCTAATCATTAAGAAAAAAGAAAAGAAAAAAGAAAAGAGAAAATAAAATAAAATAAAACGAAGAGAACAAATCTCTCTCGTTTGAGAGAATCCTTCGCGTGTTCGTAAATTAAATCGATTCTCATTGGTTTAACGACTGCTCTATGTTTCTACAAGAAAATAAAAGAAAAAGAAATAGAAGAAAAAGTAAAAAAAATATCCTCGAACGTTCAACTTTTAGGATCGTCTTTAATGACCTTAACTCTTCTCGTCGAGAGAGAGAGAGAGAGAGAAACGTCTGGAAATCCGGAAAACGTGTCCTTCCGGGGGGTGTGTTTTTTTCTCTCTTACCAACCCTCTTCTTTCTTCTTCACTCTTTACCGGTGCTTTTCACGTTTTAGATTTTTCCAAATAGGAAAGACGGAGAAAAAGATGGAAAGCTTTCGAGCGTCGTTGGTTTTACCCTTGCGCGTCTCTGCTATATTATTCAAATCTGCACGAAGAAGAATCCCAGGCTGAATTTTAAAGGGATGAAAAAGTCGAAGAGTGCCTGCCCGTGCAGTTTTCTCTTCAACCCTCCCACCCTCCCATCCTCCCATCTTTTTCCTCAACCTCGACACCCCAACATTCTTCCCCTGTCTCCTCCCCTCACCCTCTTTTATTTTTATCACCATTTTTCTATCTTTCTTCTTCTTTTTTATTCTCTTCACCTAACTTTCGTATTGTTTCTTTTAAAGATTTACGTGGTTGTCTCGAATTTACATCGACAAAAACACTCGTTCCTATTCGACCATCCATATTTGTTTTTTAAATTCAATTTCTCTCTCTTTCTATCTCCCTCTTTCCCTCTCTCCTCCTCTCTAATCCTCCTGGACCGAATTATAACCTTGCACGAGCCGTTTGTCACGTGTACGATATCGACAATTTAATATTAACTTATGCTCTCCTAGCATCAAGTCGCGTAATCGATCGCTCGTATAATTATCCACGGCGCAAATTAATCCTCCCAACCACCCTCACCCTCCACCCCCATCACTTTACACTCTTGCGTTCTCCCAACCACCACCACCCCTTTTCCCCGAACCACTAAAAGATTCAAAATGAGAGAGAATTTACGTCGATATTTTTCATTTCCTCCGCAACAACGTCGTCTATTCATACCTCCCCCCCTACCACCACCCACCCCTTACCCCTACTCCTTTCATTATCTCTCTCTCTTTCTCTCATTCCGTTTTTTCTTCATTACAACTGCTTCCCCATTTTTTTACTTTCTACTTTTATTTTTTTTTTTTTTTTTATTCTTGCCGGCCACAAAATACCTCAGCGCGCGCGTGCGGTTGCGTTTGCGTGCCAGGTTGCATACGTGTGCGTGTGCGTGTGTACGCGCGTGTAGGTCGCGTCGCGAAGGCTGATGGTATTTAGCGTAATTTATTAAACCACCATCCTGCCTGCTTTGACTCTCCACCTCCCCCCTCCTCCCCCTCCTCCTCCTCCTCCTCCTCCTCCTCTCGTGCATATAACGTTGTTGGAAAAGGACGAGCGTGGAAGCAAGCGGACGCTCGCTGGCTGAAACATGTGCAATATACAGCTAATATATAGTCACAAACATATACATATATACATATACACATACATATACAGATATATAAGCACGTAGGGAATGAACGTATACTCCGAGATAGAGAGTTCCACGTATACATGTACACACACAGACACAAACATGTATATGTGTGTACACATACAAAGAGGTTGGTCTGGGTCTCTGACGGCGAGGGTGGTATGACGGAATCAATACCGGTGTGTGAGAGGGTGGGATAATGCGGTGGCTTGACGAGAGTTGTAGGTACTAAGAGAGAGAGAGAGAGAGAGAGATGCAAGGAAGAAGAGGTAGAGAAGGAGGAGAAAACGAGCATAGTTATATGTACTTACACATACTAACGTTACTTACGTACTCACCTATACAAAATTGTATCTTTGTACGCGTGTATATGTGTGTATATTATTTTGTACGTGTGAGTTAGGAAAGTTGGAATAAGAGGGTGAGTGAGTGAGTGAGTGAGTGTGAGAGAGAGGGAGAGAACTCGAGGACTACCGGAGGAAATAAACAATGGTCTGGTAACCCACGTTCGGGGTACACGCTGCTGGAAAATTACCTACGATGCCGGATAATGTTGGGTGAGTGGGAGGAAGGTAGGGAGAAGGTGGATGGATAGAAACGTGAGAGAGGGAGTGAGGGAAAAAGGTGGTCGGCCAACGATAGGGAGTTAATCTTCTCGTTCCTCTTAACGTTCTTCTTCTCCTTCATTCTTGTTTCTCTTTTTTTGTTTTTTTCTTACCCGTTTTATCGGAAATTTATAATCGTTGTACGTTGTAACGATTAACCAATCTGTATCGATACTTTTACGTACTCTTCATATTTATTATTTGTCAATTGAAATTTAAGAGTCTGGGTGAGAAGGGGAGGGGAGGGGAGAAGATGAAAAGAGAATAGGAAAAAATAATTGGGCAAATAAAACAACCAGTGGGTAACTAAACCACCCACTGGTGGTAGTAACAGTTTCTCTGTGATAGGAGGGAGGGGTTGTGGAGAGAATTGACAAAATTTTTATAGATTTACGGCTCGATGAAAATCATTTGTTCAACGCACAAGTTAGTTGATACACGAAAAGAGAGAGAGAGAGATGTGAATTGTATGTTTAACTTTTATCCTGGCGAATAAAAAGTGTGTATATTTTGGCGTTTTATAACGACAATTGAATTATCCGTGCTTTCCGTTCGAACGAATCGCATAATTCGCTTGAATGAAAGAATAAAACAATGATTTTTAAAATACGTGCAACGAGCTAGCTAGTCTGCTTTGTTTGTTTATTGAGTATGTTGTTTACCATCCAAGATCGTTTGGAAATCTCGCGGAAAAAGTAATTATTTTGAATATTTTTTTTCTCGAAAAACGATGAACGAAAGTGAAGACGCCCTGTGGAGGATTCAGGGAGGGAAGGGGAGGGAAGTGAGTTTAAAAAAAAGAAGATAGAAATAATTTAACAACGTTTTCAACGTATCTTTCCACTTTGTTAAATCGTGGTCGCTTCGTCGAGACACCAAAGATTTATTTTCCAACTTCTTCCCTGCTACCCCTCCCCCAACCCCCACTCCCCCCTTCTCCTTATAGCTCTCCCGAGCTTTTCTTTTCCTTTTTGTTTTATTATTATTTCATCCAGCCAACCGATAGATAGTTTCACCCAGAGACCCGGGAATTCTACTCCTTTACCTTTCTTTCCGCCCCCACCCCTCCCCCCACCCCCATCTTCACTCTTTTTTCCTTTACCCTCGACTCTTCGTCGTTTTTTTTGTCTTTTTTTCATTCTGGTTCTTCGTTATTAAGCTCCGTAATCCGGCGATATCTCAGTTCCTTAATGCTTCGTGCGAAATCGTTGCCATCGGAGGAGGAAGCACAGTGCATCGACTTTCCTCCTCCTCCTCCTCCTCCTCCTCCTTCTCTTTTCCATCGTCTCTCGGTTTTTTACTCCCCCAACCCACCCACCCACTCTCTAAACTTTATTTTCCTTCTTTTTCGGGACCGCGCGAATTCGTTTTCGCTCTATTTGGCTCGTATTCGACCCAAATTCTCGTTGGACCTCCGTGTCGCGATCCATGCAACCATTTCGAAGGAACGGGAAAGCCCTTTTTACCTATCCCTTTTTCTATCTCTCTTCTACCTTTACTCGAAAAAAGTAAGAGAGGGATAGAGAGATGGAGGATGAAATTAATCGCACCCTTGGCACGAGTCCACGATTCGAATTTAGCTGTGGCATCCGTTTAACCTCGGTAATGCCTATCATGAATTTCGGTAATTTTCTCTTATTCCTATTTCTTCTTCTTATTTCCTCGACTTTCAATTTCTTTTCACCACTTCTTTCAATAACACGCTTCCTCTTTATTATCTTTTTGTTTTTTCTTCTTTAAATTACCAAACGAATTTCGTCGTTAGTTTACAACACGGTTGCATTTCGTTGTTCGATTTTAATTACCGCACACCACACTTGAGGAATTTTCCTGACTAATATTTCGTAGATTAACTGGTTAATAGGAATGATAGTAAAATAATTAGATGATCGATTAATCGAGAATAACGATGAATAAACGCGAAGGAACGTCGATAAAGTCAAGCAGCAGAGTGGTTTCGATCGTTAAACGTAATAGGGTAGATATCCGTTTATCGCTTCATTGCTTGCGCATACTAATTCTTGTTACTTAACGCATTGCAATCGGGGTCGGGCTTCCTTTTCTAATCTCGATGGTAATAGATAAGTGGTCTGTCAATGTCATCGTAAATTATTTATTCCATTGTTTCGGGGTGTTCCTTTTTTTTTAAATTTCCCGCCAGAAATTCTAATAAAATTATCAATACTTCTTCTTTTTTTTTCAAACATAAATTAATGATTTCCCATTGAAATAAAATTGTAATCTATTATCTATCATTCGATACGATATAATTGAATAAATTATTAGACCGGTGATTTATTTAACCTATTAGGTAGATTTAGTAATTGATTTGAGTTGGCCGTAATTAAATATTAACACGTTCACGCCAATGTGCACCACCGGTGGCTGACACTTGAACGTTGTTCCATCTGACGGTGCGTATCACCGTACATTTAATTCTATTGATAAATAGAAAAAATTTGCCATATAGTTTGCAAAATTGAAATTTCAAAAGTAAACTATATTTATCGAACGATAAAGTAAGTAATAAATTAAAAAAACGTTAACATATAATATAGCGCCGCCAAATGAGGTTAGGTAAGAATACTAGCGCTGCCTAGCGGCGAGAAACGCAATTAACAGCGCCGACGTGAACGTGTTAAAAATAAATTTCTCTTAAAAAGAGGCACTTAATTAATTTCAACACTTAGTACACCGAAGACGGATTTAATTAGAGGTAGAGGAGAGAGAAAAAAAGAAAGGAAAAAAGAAACGATTATCGAAGAATGTTTAAGATCAATTATCAATTTTTAACGCGTACCGAAAAAGAATAAAGTAGTAGTAGTAGTATTTCAAGATGTCGTCTAGATTGTAAGAGATAATTGGTTGGTTGAGAAGGAGGAGGCAGAGGGGTGGGGAGGAGAGCGGGAAAGGTGAATCTATCTACTCGGTCTATGATTACTAACCTTGAAGAGTACCACCTATATTTCATTCGGGACGTTTCGAAGTGATCGATCGTAGTCTAGCTAAGGCACGTTTCCAGCTCGTGGTGTGTAAAGTCGAACGATCGTTGATCTTTTTAACGAGTACATAGTTCAGGAAGGTGTGTAAACGTTTCAAAGCTGAACATACAAGAGTAATATATAGATAAAATACAAAAAAAAAAATGACAACCTCGTTGTATCCCCGATATATATATACTAGAAATATAAGTATCAAATATACCAAGTATATCCACACACTGACTTCTCTTTAAGATCATGGTTTAATCGTACGTCATTATTATGCAGCCTTTGTAATACCATTAATAATCGTTGTCTTAACGACCTCGAGGTTAGCGTAGGACGTTTACCAACGAATGCTTCTTCTACTCTTGGATGATCGTGTGACGAGAGAACAATTTTTATGCCATGGTAAATAAGAACGAACGAAGATGAGGATGCAACGTGAAACGAATTAAAATAATAAATTAGTGTCGGTCGTCGTCTCTTGTCTATATTTTTTTTTTTCTCATTAATCTCTGATGAAATTTTACTCGAACGTTACATTATTAATAACATCGACAATTAATCGCATATTTTTCTCTTCTTAAACGTCGTCAGCATTAATATTAATCATTATCTTCATAATATCTATCTTATTTTATATGTTCACATTTTCTAGAAAATGTTCATCGATAGGATTCAAACGACATTCTTCGAATTACGATATGAAGAATCGTTCGAGTACTTCCTATAGCAGTCGTGTATTGCATAAGTAAGAAATAATATGATAATATAAAACACGCATAGTTGCAAATCGAGTATTATGATGCAGTAAAGAGACGAATGGCTATCGGTAACAGGTGGTACGACTGAGAAGAAGAGTCGAGGTCATCTTGTCGAGAGATATTTCTTTGATAGTCGAAGCCAGTAGTAGCATCTCTTGACTTTTGTGTTGCATGCACGTATCTAAGCGACACATTCTAACGTTACTATATATATTTACATATGTATGTGTGTATCGACGTATTTGGCGAACAAGTGTAGAACAAGATTCTTTCAAGAATCGATTGAAAAATGATTCACTCAGTTTTATCACGAGTATTTCCCAGATAAAACCCAATACACCTGTTAAAACCATACTAAATCTTTCAATATTCTTATTTTATATCCTTATTGCAATTTCAATCTTAAACATTTATTTTTAACGTTGTATATTAACGAGAATAAATTTTATTCTTTATCAATGTTTCCCCCCCCTACCTACTCCTTGTTCTTGCAGATCTTTTTAAAGGTGTTAGAAAAAGAGAAAGATACTTTTTTTCTCTTTTTTACTAATAATACTGTTCGAAAAAACACAGAAGAACGATGCATTTTCGAAACGATCCACTAAACATAATCCTGGATAATGTTGTCCAGTTGTAGTCCACTTTTTTATTATCGGCTGAACAATGTAGGACAACGGTAAACAACCTGAAGGAGTTCAGCCGGATATGTTCGATCGACCTTTCACATCCTTTTCCTTTCCATCCTTTTTTCAATATCATTCTTATCCTCCTATCAACTTATCAACCCCTCCCCTCCCCACTCACCATTGATCTCTCAGATTTTATTGTTTCTTCACTTTCATATCGAAATAATATTGAAACCATTTATGTGTAACGCTTCAAATCATTCTTTTAATAAACCTTTAATTTAAATATTCCGAAGAAAATATTATTAAATAAATACAAAATTATTCGATTGTCCATACGAATGTTATACATTTCCAAGATTGTTGCTATGAATAAACAAATAAATATTATATATTATCTATTTTAATTTTCTTTAATTATTATAAATAAAATTTGATCAATTAATTTTTCATCTTAGTTATACTCTGCACAATATCATTATTATTATTGTTTTAATTTTCTTAATATACATCGTATGAAAAAAAAAAAACCGAAATTATTCTGTGTAAAATTCTAAAAAAATTCCAAAATAATTAATTAAAATAATTATATTTATAAAATATAATAATATAAATATATTTATAAAATAATTATATTAATAATATATTAAAATAATAATTATCAATCAAAATTATTCTGTGTAAAATTCTAAAAATTCCAAAATAATTAATTAAAATAATTATATTTATTAAATATAATAATATAAATATATTTATAAAATAATTATATTAATAATATATTAAAATAATAATTATCAATCAAAATTATTCTGTGTAAAATTATAAAAATTCCAAAATAATATAATTAAAATAATTATATATTTATAAAATAATTATATTAATATAATTTATATAATATTAATTATTAATTATATAATATAATTAATATATTAAAATAATAATTATCAATTTAATTTCTAATCGATAAAAATCCGTGAACACATAAGCCTATCGAAGATTTAATTAAGAACAAATCAATCGGAATTTTCTCGATAGAAGTGTACCTTTTCCTTTTCTTTCTCTCGTATTTAGTAGTATTAGTAAGAGGGTACGATAAGGGTTGCTTGGTCGCGTTTCAAACGTCGTCGTCGTCGTCGTCGTCGTCGTCGTCAGAGTTGTCGGTCGGTTAATGCGAATTTTACGTGAGACGACGATGACGACGACGATGGCTAGGCAAAACGTAGAAAACCCGATGCCAGGCACGTACCATTTTAAAATGGGAAAGAGGTGAGTAGGGCCGTTGCACGACGACAGCATTTCGCCCTTTACGTGCGCTGCTTTCCCACTTCTCATCCACCCTCCACCCCCCCTACCACCCCCCACCACCCCTTCTTTCTTTCTTATTTTCTTTCCTTTCCTTCTACATTCAGTTTCTTTCTCTCTTTCCTTCCCTTTCTCCAACATTTCCCGTTCATTCGCCTTTTCGCACTTTCTGCAACTCCCCCCCTCCTCCCTCTTCCCCCCTCCTCCCTCTTCCCCCTCTTCCTCCTCTTCTCTTCTTTCTCTACCGTTTCTACCTTCTCCGACCACCCACCCATCAACCCTCTCCACCCTCTTTGGCGACCCGTTTTTTTGTCCTCGTGGAAAATACGACGGTTTATTTGATTTTTAACGATGGAACATTGGACCCCCGTTCGGAAAAAAAAAATCAGAAAAAATATTTATTTATTTTTTATTACGATTAACGAGTAGGATCTTGGTATTCTTGTTTCAAAATAATCTTTTTTTTTTATTCTTAATTTTCGGATGATTCTTTTTATATTTCTTCGGATTATCTTTTAGAAAAATAAAAAACTTGAGTACTAGTTAGATAATAGAAGAAAAACGTGTATTTATTGGTGTTACCATACTGTTATTAAGGGGTTATACGCAGTTAGAATTTAAAAAATCAATTTTTTTTTTTTCATTTTCGGAATGTACATATATTTAAGTATATTCTCTGAAAATTTCAAATCGATCCGACAAATATTCTTCACTTCATGTAAGCTGCAAACAACAATTTTTAACTATGCGTAAACGTATCTTTGAAACTTTAAACGCGTTTTTCTCAAAACGGTATTTTCAAAGTCGGTGATCTCGATTTTTCAAAAACGGCTTAACCGATCGGTTTCCAATTTTTACACAATCTTTTTAGGTATATTCCTCAGGTATTAAGTATAAGGAATAATTTTGAAAAAATTTATTACTATTTTTTTGTAACAATTTAGAGCGAAAATTTTAGTCAAAAACAACAACTTTTTTTCAAATAGACGCCATTTTGTCAAAAATCAAAATTTTTTATTATTCCTTGGTTTTAATACCTGCATTAATCTATCCTTTAAAAGAATCCGCCATATTTTTTAATTTCAATAATCCAAACCGCCAAAATGAAGATCACCGCCAAACGTCTTTTTTTAGAGGACGTTCAGGAAATCATCTACAGGAGCGGTGCAGATTAATATTTTTACGTAATCGACGCGCTATTGTATTCTCAAAAGTTGGCTCTATTTGAATTATCATCACTTTTGTTTGAGAAATAAAAACTGTTTCTAGAAAAAATTCATGAAAATACGTCTTTTTCGAGCCTCGCAACTGCGCATAACCCCTTAAATTTAGATTATTTAGGTTTGTTCGTTGTTAATAGAAATCAAATCATTTTCCACGTTCTATTAGGGAGGCAAATATTTGAGGAAAAACATTTCGCATTAGCGTGAACTATTACGACACGACCGTTTAGAAATGTTTGACTAGTTGTATGAGGAAAATAAGAGAATATTAATTGCAAGTGAATTCGTAAAACCATATTTGGTGTGTTACCGTACGCGTATTTATACATGTATACGTGTACGTGTACGTGTGTTTGTGTGTGTTTGTGTGTGTGTTCAGCAACGAGGACAAATTTTTACTTACAATTATTTTCTTGATTTATTTTTTCGTAAAAATGAAAATAGAATAAAGAAGAAGAAGAAGAAAAGTAGATATTTTTCAAAGGGCTCAATTTAAAAGGGAAAACTTGGTGTGGTTTTTTAGTTGAAGTTTCAGAGAGAGAAACGTGTACACGGTTTTATTTTTCAACGACACGATGAGTGTATTCGCGTTCGTTAGTTCGTTCGAATCTCTCGTGTTCCGTATGACGATGACGATGAAGATGACGATGACGATGACGATGACGATGACGATGACGACAAGAAACGAGCGTGACTTGGACGAAGCGCTAATTAACTCTACGTTTCGTGCTTGCTATAAATCAAAACGAGCCACTCAAAAATCCCGATAGTAAAAGCACGATTTTCCCTGAACGATTTAATCAACAAGTTTTACGTTCATGTTTGGGTACACGTTTTCAAAATTTATTCACACGTGTGTATTTGTATGTGTACAGGTGTGTATATGTACAGGTGTGTACTTGCACGTGCGTGTATAATTAATATATATATTTATTATTATTTAATGAGAAAATAATATTCAAAATATTTCATCGTATTGAGCAACATACATCTATCAATCTATCTCAATTTTTTTTTTATCTTACCGTGTAATCCGCGTATCCGCGTTATAAAATATCTATTTTATGATATACCAAAAAAAGGAAAAAAAGAAAAAAAAAAATTAATTCGTATAATAATTTTTTTTTTTTTTTTTTTGCATTAATTTGTTCTCGGGTATTTCTCTTCACCTTCCTCGTTTGTAATCTTCCAATAATTATTTATACATTCTTTCCTATAAAAAAAAAGAAGCAGCACAGTAAATTATTTTTATTTTATTTAATAAAAAAAGAGAAAAAATATAGAAAGAAAGATAGAAAGAAATATCAAATGAATTATTAGTAGAGAAAAAAAAAAGAAAAGGAATTAAAAAATGAAGTAATAGTAGAAGTAGAAAGAAAAAAATTTCATGATGCATCGATAATATGCACGTGTTGCGTACATTGTTAAAAAAAAAAACCTCTCGAAGAAATCGGAAAATACGTGTCGACGGTGACATAATCTTTCAAACGAGACGTCATCTGCCAGGTTGAAATCGTTCCGAGTTTTTTCATAGTCTCTCCTCTCGCGTTTTCTATGTTGTAGAAAATACACACACACACACACATACATAAAAAACGAGATTGTAGATAATCGATTATATAATCTCGTAATCGATGGTATTCAGTGTTTCTATTTCAACATAAAATTATTTGCGATGAGAAATACGATGAACAGAGGGATGAACGGGGGGATGAGCAAGGGGGATGAGTGAGGGGGATGAGTGGGTGTCTGTGGAATGATAGAAATTTTTTTTTTTTTATTAATTAGCTCGGTTGAAGACTTTATCTTTACGCACAATCATTTTCTATGTTTGATTGATTTTACTTGAATAATTGCATACGTTGCTTGCGTGTATTGTACGTCATCCTTTTCATTTCTTACCTTGAACTTTGAATTAATACTACGACGAGTGATTTAAAATATATATATATATATATATTTAATGTATATAGAATTTAATAATATAATTATGTATATATAATTTAATAATATATATATTTTATGTATTTATATATATATATATACGTGGGATAATTAATGTTGAAATTGAAAAATGTATTATAAATGATAAAAAACGAGTAACTTTATCGATGTCAACAATTGTTTCCCCGTAGTTTATCTATCAGTGAGAAAAATACTATTATACTTTGGCCAGGAAATGAGCTTTTGGTATTTACCGAAAATGGTAGACACCGAACTTGTATAAACGTTAATTACAATTCTCTTTAATTAACGTCAATTTCGTGATACCGCGAATAGAAAAAAAATATTCATTAAGAGAATTCACTCGCTCTTTTTCATTATCGAAACTTGGAACGATCTTTTCTAGCGTATCTTTATCTATCTTCTTTTTTTTCTTTTTTTTCTTTTTTTTTCTTTCTTTTACTTTAACAGAAAATCAAGCTCGGGGTTTTGTGTGTCCACGGGGAAATAAAAAGAAAAGAAAAAAAAATAGGTAAGACAGGAATCCAAAAGGAAATAGAAGAAACGGTGTCGTTATCGTCTACCATCCCGGATTCTCTCCGTTTCGACAAAATTTCATGGGTAAAAGCATCCTCCCACCTTCGTACCTTTACATCTGCCATTTGCTTTGATATTACGCGAAAATAAAACCGAGAAATTCGGTGTTGGTTCACGAAAGATGGAAACATCCAACGGTACGAATGCTTGAATAAGGGATTTCATATTTTTCTTCTATCCTATTTTTCATTCTTTTTCTTTTTTTCTTTTTTCTTTTCATCTTTATACACGTTTATTCCATATTAATATATTTTCTGACGAATCATTTATTAACGTAAAAGAAAAATAGAAGAAATTATATATACAAGAGCTATATTAATTATAAATAATAATATAATAAAATTAACAAACTAAACAAAAAAAATTAAATATTATATTATATTACTATCAATTAAATTTTACATAATATTTTATAAATAATAATAGAATAAAATTAACAAACTAAAAAAAAAATTAAATATTATATTATATTACTATCAATTAAATTTTATATAATATTTTATAAAATAATAATATAATAAAATTAACAAACTAAACAAAAAATTAAATATTAATAATGAATAGATTGTCAAAATTCTTAAAGAAAATTCATTTATAAAAATATACTTACTTTTAAACATAATAATATTTATTTAAAATCTACTAAAATTTAATAAAACATAATAATATTTATTAAAATATTTATTTATTTATTTTTTTATTTTTTATTTTATTACTTTGCATTAATAAAATTATTCTAACATTTATTCAACTTGTATGATCAAAAAAATAATACTGTTCGCAAAATTTGATATTAAAAAACAAAAAACAAAAACCAAAAAATAAAAAAAGGTATTTCATCGCGAGTGGGTGGGTGGGGGTGGTTAGGTTAGACACGATTCTCACTCTTTGTCGAATTTCTTTCGAAGTAAGGAGCTTAACTCGAACGCCAACGTGCTGGCCTGGTTTTTCCAAGCTTTTGCCGCAGCGAATGAGGGGGTGGGTGGGTGGTAGAGGAAGGGAAACTCAAACCCGTACGTCTTTTATGCCGCATAGAGTAAAGAAAAAGAAATAAAGAAAGAAAAGTAACATGGAAAATGAAAAAAAAAAGAAATAAAAATGAAAAATGTTCTTTGTGATTGAATCTTTAAAGGCGCTTACATGTCGAACAATTACTTGCAAATATCCACGTAAAGGATTCATCGAGCTTTTTTTACGAGTTGAAACGATGATGGGGGGGGGTGTAATAGTAGTAGTAGTAGTAGTAGTGTTCTTTATTCAGATTCGACAATCCTTTTTTTTTTTTTCATCGTCAATTCGAGTAATAGTCTCGACTAGTTATATTCTAACATTTAATCCCGATCGATAAGGTTGATTCGATTGGTCGTGACTAACAAAATGAAAAACCTCTCGTAGATCTTTTCTTCCGATAAAAAAAAAAGCTTTTTAGCTTTTTACTTTTATGATTGATATTCGTACATACACATACATACATATATATACACATGTATAGGTATATGAACTCACGTATGTATATATTTCTATCGTTAGAGAAATCGGCTTACGTGATAAATATTTGAAATCCCTATAGACAGTTTTGAGTTATTCTAAATGAAATCGATCGTTTAAATAAGGATTAACAATCTTGGGAAAATAATTGTTATCTTCTTACTATTTTAAGAATATAACTATTAATAAATTGTATAATTATTTGTACCTGTTTTATTTTTTTTTATATATGTTTGGTTATAGAAACAAAATTATTATAGTTCGTTCGTTTTATATCGTATATTTTAAATTATACTATTTATTTTACTAATATTAACTATAATTAATATTTACTATATAATATTAATATAATATAATAATATAAATAAATAATATAAATAATAATATAATAAATAATATATAAATAATATAATAAATATAAATATAATTAATATTTACTATATAATATTAATTATACTATTATATTTATTAAATTATACTAATTTATTAATAGTATATTTTAAATTATACTATTAATAAATTGTATAATTATTTGTACCTATTTTATTTTTTTTTCTTTATATATATATATTTGGTTATAGAAACAAAATTATTATAGTTCGTTCGTTTTCATATTCATTTGATTATGATTGGAAAATTCGTAAAATATATATTACTTGGCAACGTTTATTCGTTGGATCAATGCTTTGGTCGTAACCCTGAAATCATAAATTTTCATCATAAAAGAGAATTAACATCTGCCTTGTCACAGAGATAGAGAAAGATAAAGATAAAGAGTGGGGGAGTGGGTAGGGGGAGGGAGTAGGGGGAGGGAGAACGAAGATATTAAATTTTCTCAACTTCAATTTAATTTGACTAATTTCTAAACGACGTTCTCGTAAACTCCAAAGTTGCACGATAAAACATCTATCCTCTCTTTGAGAAACGTTTCTTTATCCTGTCGTAAACGAAAACACAATTTAGTGTGATGTGTATAAAGAGAAAATAGAGAAAGATGGTGGATATAGTTAGACATAAAAGGATGCGTTCTTTCATTGGGGAAACTAAGTTTACCGTTTGCCAACTGCTGGACGACAGTTCATCCTCCACCTCCTCCTCCTCCTCCTCCTCCTCCTCCACGTCATATTTTACCTTATTACATTTGACTTTTTATTTTGTTAAACCTTCTACGAGTATTTTACTTTTTCATACTACATGTAACTTTTACATTGTTAAATTACAATTTAATTTTTTTACATTGTAATTATTACACTGTAATTAATGGCCTTTAACAAGCCTAGGCTTTAGGGTTAATAAAATATTATTAAATAAATAAATAAATAAAAATACTCGAATTCACGAACAACAGAATGCGTATACATTGAATTATTTTATTATGAATTTAAAATAATCGGATATTAAATACGTTAAAATATTTTTGTTCTTCTAATCAACAATTTTTGAATTTTATCAAATTCGGTTATACTTGTAAGAAACACGAACGTTTGTTTATATCTATTAATAATTAAAATAGAAGTATTTTACTTTTTATACTTAAATTCACGAACAACAGAACGCTTATACATTCAATTATTTTACTATGAATTTAAAATAATCGGATATTAAATACGTAAAAATATCTTTGTTCTTCTAATCAAACATTTTTGAATTTTATCAAATTCGGTTATACTTATAATAAACACGAACGTTTGTTTGTATCTATTAATAATTAAAATAGAAGTATTTTACTTTTTCATACTTAAATTCACGAACAACAGAACGCGTATACATTGAATTATTTCATTATGAATTTAAAACAGTACGTTAAAACGTTGATTGAAAATATCTTTGTTCTTCTAATCAAACATTTTTGAATTTTATCAAATTCGGTTATACTTATAAGAAACACGAACGTTTGTTTGTATCTATTAATAATTAAAATAGATGAAAAAATCATTATCATATTTATCATTGGTAGGAATAGGCACGAAAATTGTATCTTTAGGAGAAAATAAAACAAAAAATAGGTTAGGAAAATAAATAACATGTTTACGTGAACTTGTAATAAACAAAGGGATAAATAAGACAACAGGTTTTTCTATTTTAAAGATGATTAACGATCAAAAGAAAAAAATTCAAACCACTGTAGAAGGGGGGTTTTATATAACAAATAGAATTGAAATGAAAACGTAACAGTCTGTCGTGAACTTTGAGTACACTGAGAACAATGACGACGTTTCTTTTAAAGAGACTGAACATTTTTGTTTGTTTGTTTTTAAAATTTGAACATTTTAAAATTTTGTTAACATATTAAAATTTGTTTCAAAATTTGTTTTATATTTGAATATATTTTTCATGACTGTTAACATTGTCGGAAGAGTTGTGTTTTGTTTTGTAATTATTTTCATGAATTTTTGTTTGGTGTTGTTGGAACGCAAGGTAAGTCCACGTTGTTTTTTTCATTTCTTTTTTTTTTCTTTCTTTTCATTTTACGATATATTTTATCGAAAATGATTACCAACGTATAATACGCTTCATCAGCGTAAAATTGATCTACGAAATTATAATCCCAGTTTGATAGAGACAGAATAATAATCTCATATGTTGCTCGATTTAATTTCTGTCTCTCTTTTGACTCTTTCAAAAGCAAGCGCCATTTAATCGAAACGTTAAATGAAATAGATTTGTGTATGTGTGTGTGTGTGTGTGATTGATATTATTATATTTGTTTAATCATTAAAATTATTTCATTAGTTAAATTCTAGATCATTTATTTACAAATCAACGATTCAAATCCTCTGTGTAGTGTGTGTGATTATGTTTTAATGTTAAACCATTTATAAAAGGAACATATCGATATACGAGTATTTTTTTTTACTTCTTTCTTTTTCGTTATCGTTCAATTAAATTAGGAAAAATTCAATTTTTTCCACGATAATTGAGATTTGTATGTTTCATTGATTATTCTTGAAAATCATTATTTTTCTCGAATAATACTATTACATGTACACTTTTATAATAATATATAATTATAATAATAATAATAAATTTTAATTTTTTACATTTTATGTTCTCTCATAACAAAAAATGATCGAATAATATTTTGATCGAATAATCGCTTAGAGAAATTGTTATTTTCTTTTGTTTTTTTTTTTCTAATGGAGAAAAGAAAGCCTCAAACAATTTTCTACAAAAGATTTACACAAACAAAAATACAAAATTTTATACAAAATTTCAAATTATAATCTAACAATTATATTATTCAATATTTCAATTATATTCAATATTTCAAATTATAATCTAACAATTATTAAAAAACCTGCAAAATTTCAAATTACAATCTAACAATTATATTATTCAATATTTCAATTATATTCAATATTTCAAATTATAATCTATCAATTATATTATTCAATATTTCAATTATATTCAATATTTCAAATTATAATCTAACAATTATATTATTCAATATTTCAATTATATTCAATATTTCAATTATATTCAATATTTCAATTATATTCAAAATTTCAAATTACAATCTAACAATTATATTATTCAATATTTCAATTATATTCAATATTTCAAATTATAATCTAACAATTATTAAAAAACCTACAAAATTTCAAATTACAATCTAACAATTAGATTATTCAATATTTCAATTATATTCAATATTTCAAATTACAATCTAACAATTATTAAAAAACCTACCAAATTTCAAATTACAATCTAACATTTATATTATTCAATATTTCAATTATATTCAATATTTCAAATTATAATCTAACAATTATAATATTTCAAATGAACATTATTTAAACATACATATAATATAATAGTTTGATGGGATAATTCGAAGACTTTACGAGTACACCCCACCATAGAATCCTTTTATTACCAACAAACCATGACGTAGTAGCCAAGTAATACGGGATCGTGTATTGGTTCTCTTAAACTTGGAAAAAGAAACGATAGAAGATGATGGTGGTGGGGTGGAATGAAAAGAGAAGAGAAGAGAAGAGAAGAGAAGAGAAGGGTTGGGAAGGGGGGTTGGGAGGGATGTTAAAGGAGGACAAGAAGGATTCGTAGAGGGAAGATTGAGCGAGGTCGTCAGGCCGGAAGGAAAGTCCCTGACCTGCTCATTTAACCATCTCTCTCTCTCTCTCTCTCTCTCGCTGTTCACTTACTCGCTCACTCACCCTAGCAACCTCTCATCCATCGGACCATCGAATTTATGTCATCTCTAGACTCATCCGCTCTCTCGCAGTTTAATCAGACTTTCATCGAGTACTTAATATTCTCCATCCTTTTTCCTCTAACCCCTCTCCCTCCCCTAAACCCCCTAAACCCCCCTTCACCATACCCAAACGTTAATGGAAGAAAAGAGCTTCGAATTTTCCTTCACCCCCTTTTCTGTTTTCTTTTTGTTTTTTTTTATACTTCGACTAACTAATCGATCATCTTCAACCCATGAATATCCCCCCCCTACCCCCATAGAATAAATTAAACGATACATGTTTAATATACGTGATGTGTGTCATTTTTTAATAGTATGTCATAATTGTTTTATATTTCGTTTTTGTTGTTGATTGATAGGCCGTGATCTTTGATTATTAACGATTAGAATTTCATTTCAATATATTACAATTAGATTTTATTTTGATATTATCGGATTACGGAAAACGAAAGATGATAGACGTGATTGTGTTTTATGCGAATAATAAAGTGAAATGAAATCAGAAATAGATAAAATAAACGAGAAATTAAAATAACACACATTATGATTTATAGTTGTATATTAATTACATTGATATTTGATTGTTTTTCTTTTTTTTCAATTTTTTTATTTGATTTTATATTTGATTTTATTCGTAACTCGCGCTTCATCTTATTGGATGAACGTCACCGTCTCCTTATTAAGCTACGGTTTGATCTTATTGTCCCTCGAGACAAAGGGAAACTGTTCTAGTATTACAGTATATACGTATGAGTGTGTCTGTTTGTGGGTTTGTGTATGTGAGATACACACGGTTGATGTATTGTACGGCATCATTATTACAACGGTAACACACACGTGAACAGTTCGAACAATAGACTCTCGCGGTATCTCCTTATCGCATTAATTCCTCCTAATTGGATGGTTAATCAGTTTTCAAGTGGAAAGTTAGTCTCGCGGTCAACGTATACAATGCCACGGGTATTATAATAAATGTTTTTGAATTAGATCGAATCGAAAGATCATTAGAAAAACGAAGTAGACAACAAGAAGAAGGGATGACAGAAGAAGCACACCGTGACTCATCTTAATTTCGTTAGATTTGCCACGATTTCAAATATAAATGGTTGGTTTTGGGTAAATATATTTTACTTGAAATTTGACTGGTGTTTTTAATTGCAGGTAACTCCAGACAATTCGGATCGCACTACACAGCAGATCCAATCAAAGCTGGGCAATTACCATTTGGTAAAACACCTGCTGGATGAGCCCAAACGATTGATCGGAATCGAGGGTGTCCCTGCTTCTCCAGCACCGGCTAATCCAGGGACATCCTCGAGCCGAGCGAGTAATAATAGCTCGACGGGCTCGTCATCGAGACCCCAGCCACCACCACCCCAACCACCCCAAGAATTCAAGAAACCGGGTGGTCCAAAGGTGAATTCGAATACTTCCTCATCAACGTTACTCCCGATGAATTGTCCTTCTTCGATTTCCCTCCCTTCCACATCTTCGTCCGCTACTTCTGCGACCCACCAGAGGAGTAGTGGTTTTACTAAACCTTCGTCCGTTGATGGGAAAGGGTCCTACGGGACCCGCACTAATTATTCCCTTCAACCGATCCAACTTCCATCCAATAAGGAATATCCCAATCTTACATTGACACCCAACAGAGGTCAGTCAACAAATTCACCTGGAAGTGGTGCAACGAGCAACATCTCAACCAATCGCTTGTACTCGGCAGCAACCAGGCTTCCAAGACTACCTCTTGAAAACGTAAAAATGATATTTTATTAGCTCTTCTCTCTGACCCATTTTTATTCAATGTTTTAGTCGTCCATTAATTATATTCAATAATAATATAATAATAAGTCTTTTATTATTATTATTATTATTATTATTATATTTATTATTATTATAATAAGTATATTAACTCTTACCTTTTTATAATTAGCTTTTTGTATATAATTATCGCTGGGTTGTAGTTGGCTTCGATAAATATGCGATACCATTTTTTTTTTCCACTTTTCCGTTGTATATTTTTACAAGAGTGTATTGTTGTTTTCCCCCACTTCCACCCTCACCCCCCTCTTAAATGAAAACAATATTTTATAGATATCAATTTTGTTTTCTTCACAATTTGACCGTTGAGTCTCGTCGAAGTGTTCAAAATTTATTTTCTAAATTATTTTTTAGATATCAATTTTGTTTACTTTGAAATTTGACCGTTGAGTCTCGTCTAAGTGTTCAAAATTTATTTTCTAAATTATTTTCAGAACATTACGCTGTCACTGTTATTTTCAAAATTTATTACATTTTGTTTAAATTATTGAAAATTGGCTGAAAATTGAACAAATTAAATTAAATTACTTGAATATGATATACATCATTTGATGATAAATTTAAGAAAAATTATACTCACGATATAATTTATAATATAATATTTAAATAAATATAATTTATAATTATATATAAAATTATGAAAATAATAGCAGAGGGAAAAGCAACAGTAAACTTGATCCCTGATCGTTCTTCGTTTCGTTTAATTGGCTGTTTTGTAGTGTTTCATTTTCGTCGTATCCTTTCTTCTATGATTTTCAATATCTCAACTGCTTTAATCGCTTATTTTCTTTCTATTATTTTTGTTCGCCCTCTAATTGTTTATCGTTTATTCGTATACACACACACTTTTAATATAAAATTCATTTAATTTCCGTTTTTTAACGTCTCTATCCTATTATCGTTCAAATTCAACCCATATATTTTTGACATAATCGTCACTAATGTTGATTTTATATTCGTCTAATAACTGTATATTATTTTCTCTTACACTTTTATTCATCTAACTAATTCGTTCTCCTAATTAATTATACCTTTTAATATCTTTTCTTGTATTATACTGATTCGTCAATCATGTGACGTGATCTTTCGCAAACCAATCACGCATCAACACGCAAATTATTCGAACAAATACGTTCATCGACCCTTTGTCCCTTTCTCTCTCTCTCTCTCTCTCTCTCTCACACACACACACGCAGAGACACATACATACATTTAAATACGTTCGTTTCAATGTTTTCGTTATGCTACAATATCGAATTAATTTGTGTATTTATATTTTTTTTCTTTAACAGAACGAATAAGTGATGAATATTAACTTGTTAAATTTGTTGGAATATTAAATTTACAATTCTTATTAAAATAATTGCAATTATTAAATGAATAATCTGCATTTTCTTATTAAGAATGGTGTTAGGCCACTTTCAAAATTAATCAGATTTGTTATAAAATTTAAAGGAACCTAAGTTCAGTCAACAATTTAAGATACTTCAAATTGTGAAAAAAACAATACTTTACAATAGTATAATATATTATTGTATTTAATATTTTTTTCTTTTTTTTTTACGATAATTATTTATTTTGAAAGAAACAACACTTTACAATAATTATTATATTATTGTATGTAATACAATAATATAATAATAAATTACAATATTTTACATACCCTTACAACACTTTAAAAACATCAATTATGCGATAGAAAACATGTTTTACAGACATAAATTGCAAAACAATTTTCTACTCATCAACATTTTGTGTATGTGAAAAAATATTTAAAGAAATCATGATCTTTCATGAAGTATATTATATTTCATACTTTTAAGAAATATAATTTAAATATATTTTTACATGAAAGATACAATGAAAACATTTTTACAGACATAAATTACAAAACAATTTTCTACTCATCAACATTTTGTGTATGTGAAAAAATATTTAAAAAAATCATGATCTTTCATGAAGTATATTATAATTCATACTTTTAAAAATATAATTTAAATATATTTTTACATGAAAGATACAATGAAAATATTTTTTACAGACATAAATTACAAAACAATTTTCTACTCATCAACATTTTGTGTATGTGAAAAGATATTTAAAGAAATCATGATCTTTCATGAAATATATTATATTTCATACTTTTAAAAATATACAGTAAATATATTTTTACATGAAAGATACAATGAAAACATTTTTTACAGACATAAATTACAAAACAATTTTCTACTCATCAACATTTTGTGTATTTGAAAAGACATTTAAAGAAATCACGATGATATATTACATTTCATACTTTTAAAAAATATACAGTAAATATATTTTTACATGAAAGATACAATGAAAACATTTTTTACAGACATAAATTACAAAACAATTTTCTACTCATCAACATTTTGTGTATTTGAAAAGATATTTAAAGAAATCATGATCTTTCATGAAGTATATTATATTTCATACTTTTAAAAAATATAAAGTAAATATATTTTTACATGAAAGATACAATGAAAACATTTTTTACAGACATAAATTACAAAACAATTTTCTACTCATCAACATTTTGTGTATTTGAAAAGATATTTAAAGAAATCATGATCTTTCATGAAGTATATTATATTTCATACTTTTAAAAAATATAAAGTAAATATATTTTTACATGAAAGATACAATCGTCAGTTCGAACATAATTGAAATTTAATCACGTGAAAAAACGTTACCATAATCTTTGATATTTCCAACACAAATCTAATTATCCTTCTCTCTCTCTCTCTTATTTTCTCTATTTTGATATATATTTTCATCTTTTTTATTTTTCTTCCAACGAAACCGTCGCGGCAACGGGTTCGTTGACAGGAAACGAATTGCTTTTCGATGGAAATCCTGTGGGAGTAGTAGTCTGTATAGGAATAGTGAGAATGTTAGAGAAAGTGTAGAAGAAGAAGAGAGATAGGAAAATAAGAAGGAGGGAAAGAAAGGATAGGGTGGAATAGGTGGATTGGCCGAGCCCTATTACACGTGCCCTCTCGAGGTGCAAATTTCATTGAGATTGCCTATCGATCGGTTATCTCTCTCTTACACACATGCTTTCTATTCAACAGCAGGTCTCTGTTTCTTTCTACACACACACACACATACACACACATACACACACATACACACACATACACACACGCATACACACACATAGATACGTGTCTAGTATTCTATCCTATCTATCTCTTCAGATGATGAGGGTACCCTTTCTCTCTCTCTCTCTCTCTCTCTCTCTCTTTCTCTCATTCTAAGTGTACTTACACAATTAGGACTCGTGGAAGCAACGAAGCTAATATCCCTTCGGACTTTTCCTTCCTTCCTTCCTTCCTTCCTGTGAAAATTGATTCTCCTTGTCCCTTTTTCTTTCTCACCCCCCCTCACCCCCCTTTCTAACCCTACCCTCACCAATTTATTCTTTCTCTCTCTCTCTCTCTCTCAGTCCGTCATTTATATCATCTACCCTTTCTTTTTATTTTCTTCAATCAGCTTCTTCGAATCTCGGCACGTTTGCCATTCCTTTTCGTTCCTTAAATTAGTTTGGAATAACGCCTAAAAAAAAGAGGGTTTTTTTAAAGGGGAGGGAAGTGGGGAAAGAGAAGGGGTTAAAAGAGATTGGAAAATTTCGCGAGTAAAACTGATAATCAAAGTGATTTTATCGCATCACAATGTGTGTTGCATTTTACTCGTGTTTGCAATGTTTAATGTAATTGGGGTATAAATTCGATCGTAGTTTAGTGTTTTTATTCTAAATTATAGAGAGACAGTTTTTATACAGACATAAATTGCAAAACAATTTTTTTCTACTCATCTACATTTCGCGTATGTGAAAAAGGGATTTAAAGAAATCATGTGACGATATATTATATTTCATACTTTTCAATAAATATATAATAGAGAGACAGTTTTGTTTTATTGTAAATCATTTACTTCGATAATTATTGATTTATCATTTTCTTTTTTTTTTGATGAATTAGTTTATCAAATAAACTAGAATAAATTAGAAAAAAAGAAGAAAAGTAAGAAAAGTTTGGAAAAAAAGTTCTCGTATCGATTTAGAATATTATTATCTATGGGGGTTTTATTTGTAAGAGGCGTTAAAACGACCCATCGTTCCTTCTACCAATCTACTTGGAAAAAAACTTTCTCCATTTCTCTTTTATTCGACTTTTCCACTATTTAGTCAATTTTTTTTTTTTTTTTTTTCTTTTTCTTTTTCGAAACATCTCCGTCATCGTGTCCTACGGGTAAAAGTTAAAAGTGGAGAAGCACCCTTACTCCCACCTCCTCTCCTACCTCCTCACCCCCTCTCACCTTCGTTCTGTTTCGCCCACGCATTTTCTATTGTTTGTAAGCTTTCTTTCTGCACGGATGACTACTCGACTTTTATTTCTTTCTTTCTTTTTCTCTCTCATTTTCATTTTCTTTTTATCTTTTTTCTTTCTATATATTATCTATCTTCGTTTCTCCACTTTTTTATCCGTTTCACCGTTTTATATACCCCTCTCTCTCTCTCACTCTGTTTCTACTTTCATATCTTTCTCCACGCTATTATCTTTCCAAAACCCGTTGATTAATGCACCCACCCGTTAGGTAGTCCGTGATAAATCGTCGAAGAATAATGCGAAGAATTTCAGTTAAATAAAAGAGGAAAGAGAATAGAAGAATAAGAAGAGGAGGATAGGAGTCATTTAATTCGGATATGTCGTCGTCAGTTTGATGCTAGAACACAATTCGGACCGTTTTGTTTCCCCAGATTTCATTGTCTTAAGGATTATTGACTGACTCTCTTGTTCGTTTAACCGTTTTAGTGGCAAAGATTTTTTTTCTACAAAATAAAATCCCACGTAAGATTGGATTTTGCTATCACCCAGCCAATTGTCGTGGAATCCAATTCCGCTCATTCGTCGTGAACGTTCGTTCAGAATTTCCCGAGTGTGTTGCGAATTGACGATTGTGACGCATTCGTACACGTGAAAAACACGTGAGACAAACGTGACACGCAGGTGACACAGGTGAAACATCGCGGCACATTTCAAACTAAAATACAAGAACTTGCCTGGCACTAAAACGGTTCAAAGTTTCTCATATTTACTCATACAGCTTGTAACTAACACCACCACCATCTCCACCATCTCCACCACCACCACCACCTACCACCACCCACCACCCACCATTAATGTCACTATTAATTTTGTTTTTTTATGTTTTTTATTTATGTTGCATTGCATGGCAATTTCATTGGTTTATTATTTATGACGTTTCGAAGCACGTGTTAATATTAAAATTGTTCTTTCGTTTTATTTCTTCAGGTCATACCGGCGAATCAGGAACCGGCGGCAGTGCCAACACCAACGCCAACGCCAACGCCAACGCCATCGCCAACGCCAACGCCAACGCCAACGCCAACGCCAACGTCAACGCCAACGCCAACTCCAACGGCAACGGCAACGGCAACGCCAACGCCAACGCCAACGCCAACGGCAACGGCAACGGCAACGGCAACGGCAACGCCAACGCCAACGCCAATGCCAACGCCAATGCCACTGCCAATGCCAATGCCGACTGTCATTGATACCAATGGGGAAACAGTGATTACTTTGGATCATGTGTTTAAGGTAAGAGAACACTTTTTTTGAAGTAATTAAGGGGTTATACGCAGTTAGAATTTAAAAAATCAATTTTTTTTTTTTTTTTCATTTTCGGAATGTACATATATTTAAGTATATTCTCTGAAAATTTCAAATCGATCCGACAAATATTCTTCACTTCATGTAAGCTGCAAACAACAATTTTTAACTATGTGTAAACGTATCTTTGAAACTTTAAACGCGTTTTTCTCAAAACGGTATTTTCAAAGTCGGTGATCTCGATTTTTCAAAAACGGCTTAACCGATCGGTTTCAAATTTTTACACAATCTTCTTAGGTATATTCCTCAGGTATTAAGTATAAGGAATAATTTTTAAAAAATTTATTACTATTTTTTTGTAACAATTTAGAGCGAAAATTTTAGTCAAAAACAACAACTTTTTTTCAAATAGACGCCATTTTGTCAAAAATCAAAATTTTTATTATTCCTTGGTTTTAATACCTGCATTAATCTATCGTTTAAAAGAATCCGCCATATTTTTTAATTTCAATAATCCAAACCGCCAAAATGAAGATCACCGCCAAACGTCTTTTTTTTAGAGGACGTTCAGGAAATCATCTACAGGAGCGGTGCAGATTAATATTTTTACATAATCGACGCGCTATTGTATTCTCAAAAGTTGGCTCTATTTGAATTACCATCACTTTTGTTTGAGAAATAAAAACTGTTTCTAGAAAAAATTCATGAAAATACGTCTTTTTCGAGCCTCGCAACTGCGTATAACCCCTTAAAACATGCCGAGTATATGTGAGCCGTTTATTTTGAAAGTGGCCTAACTCCATTTTTCATTTTTTTCCGGTTACCCACGGTAACATGTACAGCTTCAAATTATCTATCAATAAAGCATTTAAGATTTTTTATATTCCGAGTAAATACGGTAATTCTGGACACATAAGTTTTCAGAGTTAGTTGAATCACTTAACCGTTTATTTTGAAAGTGGCCTAACTCCATTAGGAGTAGAGATTTTGGTGTGGTAGAAATGGCATTAAAAAAATATAATTTACTGTTTGTCCCCCGAGAGTATTACAATATTATCAAAAAGTGTCGGAAAAGTAATAACTTTATTGTACATGAAATGAGACAAGAAGATTTTGTATCAACAATATTATTAGAAGACGCAATTTTTAAAAGGGTCAAGAATTCTAACGGAGAACCAATAAACTGGTTAAAAATATGTTGGATGCGTTTTGTTAAAAATGAATAAGATTTTCTATAAGACATCAATGAATGAGAACGAAATTTGAAAGTCCTGAATTTAATACCACGTCGGGGTAGATCAAGAAAGTTCGAAAATATTGTATTACACCACTGTATAAAAATATAAGACAAATTACAACCGCGAAATTCAAGGACATAATTGACTTATTACGATATATACCACCGGAACATCATGATTTCTTTAAATCCCTTTCACATACACAAAATGTAGATGAGTAGAAAAATGTTTTGTAATTTATGTTGGTAAAATATTTTGAATCGCATAATTTATGTTTTCAAGTGTTATAAAGATATGTAAAATAAAATAAGTATTGTTTTTTCGCAATTTGAAGCATCTTAAATTATGTTGAATGGAGTTCGGTTCCTTCAAATTTTATAACGAATCTGGTTGTTAATTTTGAAAGTGACCTAACTCCATTCTTGATAAGAAAACGCATTATTCACTTAATTGCCATTATTTTAATAGGAACTGTAAATTGACACCTTTAGATACACTTAAGCAACATAACTCATTGTTATTCTTTACGTATATTTGAATTGCATTGAAACGCAAACCTTTAAATATCTCAATTTAAGGTTATATGGAGTTAGGCCACTTTCAATATAAACGGCTTATGTAATAATTAAATAATTAACCAATCTTTGAAGTTTCCTTAATTTGTTAAATAATTTCATTGGTTGAACATTCGTAATCGTGGTAAATTTGTATTATTCTATCTTTTTAATACAACAATCCCATGAAAGTGATATTTATTAGTGTGTTATATTCTATGTATCGCAATAAGGATAATCTGAATACATTTACAAATAACACATACGTGTACGATGTATATTACATTCCTACAAATTAATCTCTTAGTAACACGTGCTTCGAAACGTCAAAATAATAAACAAATGAAATTGCCATGCAATGCAACATAAATAAAAAACATAAAAAAACAAAATTAATAGTGATATTAATGGTGGTGGGTGGTGGTGGGTGTTAGTTATAAACTGTATGGGTAGATATGGGAAATCCGTTCATCCGTGATCGTTAACCTTTTTCGATCCTAAACTTTAATTTAACATACCACAAATGTAACTTTATTTAAAGCACACGCGTTTCATTTTTATATTTGATCGTTAGTTAATACAATTGTAAGAGAAATTTTCTATTTCCGTTTATAGAAATAATATTTATAAAATTTATAAAATTGCTTGTCCGTGAATTGTTCTTTCGAACGATTGTGGTATCTCTTTCATGTTCCATAAAATAATTTTATTCAAATGCATTCGAATTTACAATGACGTGTATTGCTGATGTATATAAATAAGTTACATTTGCAATATATAAAGAGAGCATGATATACGATATTAAAATTAACTTTACAAAAGTATACATAGTACCGAATTTTACAATCAAATTATATATTTTCTATAAGAAAAGAATAACGAATATGTGTGTGTGTGTGTATGTATGTGTTAATATTATTTAATCGTTGAAATTTTATTGGGAATCACTAAAAAAATAACAATAAATATAAAAATAATAAATAAAATAAATATAATAAATAAATTAATAAATAAATATAAAAATAAATTAATAAATAAATATAAAAATAAATAAATAAATAATAAATAAATATAATAATAAATAAATATAAAAATAAATAAATAATAAATAAATATAAAAGAATGTGGAAAACCCCATATTTTTTTTCCAAGAAGAAAAAAACTCGCGATAGGAAAAGACGATTATATATAAATACATACACGCATACACGTGCATAGATATGTGCATACATTTTCACGATGCATTTACATGACATCGCGTCTGGATACTTGGATACGATCGATAAATTGCACACCGTGACTCAAACGTACGGTATTTCGAATGAAAAAAAAAAAAAAAATAAAAAGAAAGAAATCAAAGAGAGTGAGAAAGAGTGACAAGGTGGGCGGTGGGGTGGGGGGTGGGGGGAGGGCTCGAGGTGCATTAAAAACCGAAACTTTTGTTCTCGTTCAAACTATATGCATAAAAGAAAAAATAATAAGAAGAGAAGAAGGATTGTTTCGATAGGAAAATAAAAATGAAAAAAAAAGGTCAGACATAGTGTTCCTAATGGGGGCGCGGGGGGAGGTGAGGAGGAGGAGGAGGAGGAGTCCCTTTTTACGACCTCCTCGAAATACTCGGATCGAAACTTCTGCTAAAAGTTGTTCACCGTTTTTTCCTTTTTTTTTTTTCTCGAAAAATAACGCGGATAAAATGTACGCTGACTAAGCTCGTGTAATCAGCGTAGAAAGATTATACGATAGTATGTGTGAGAGTACGCGTGTACGTGTGAGAACTAAGTTGGATCACGTAATCGATATCTCGAAAGTCATTTTTGGAAATCGATTGGATACCGATTTAAGTTGTTTTCTCGGTTACACAAAAAACTTTCATAATTCCGACACGTTTGCGTGTGTTAAACGATAGAAGATTTTGTCTGTGTATGTGTGTGTAGGTGAGAGTATATACGGGAATACTTTTAACACGAGTATCGTTTCGTTGTTCATCATAGTGATTCATTGATCGAGTCTTTTTTCCTATTTTCTTTTTTCTCTGCCACCCCCACTTCATCCCACCCCATCTCACCCTTTGCGTTTCAATAGGCGACACATACGAGTACTGTATTGTCATAGAACGAGATATATACATATAAAAAAAAGAAAAAGATAGAAAAAATATAAAAAAAAGAAAAAAAAGTCCCGTAGGACCGAGCCCTTTGATCGTCGATGCGTCCTGTTGAACATGTGCTCCCTTCCCACTTTCCATAGAATAATTTCTATCCACGGTTTTGAGGCCGCGAATCGTGTCGGTGTCGACGTTTACGGTTCGACGATTGAGTTTCTAACGAGTTAGGAGGAGAGTCTTTTAATTTTAAACATTGGAATCGAATGGGATCGATAAATCGATAATCGAATGGGGGGGATCCTTAGTTGATTCATTTTCGAAAATGGCACACGAGTTTTTCTTTCTCCGATAAATAGATTTATTTTTTTCTGATCGTATAATAATAATAAAAAACTGGTGTGTGTACTTATGTACGTACGTAAGAAGTTATACTTCTTTGCCGTACCGAAACGAACATAACCTCAATAACCTCAAAAATAACTTCGAAAAAAAACTTCAAAGAAAAATATAACCTAAAAAAGAAATAATTATTTTTATATATATATATATATATATATATATAAGAAACAATAAAAAAAGGAAAAAGAAAATATCAAAATAAATATAAGAGAGATATATCGAATTACTTTATGCGTCAACTGTCATGGCGCTGTGATAGCATTGGTTCCCGCTCGATTATTTAAGTCAAGCAGCGCTGAGTACGATTAGTACTTGGATGGGTGACCCGCTTGAGAAAAAAAAAAAAAAAAAAGACGACTTCATGCCTTAAATTAGAAATTGCTTTGCCCGCGCATCGTTAAATATCGACAAACTTTTCATGGTGTCGTTTTTTCGTGTCGCTCGGAACAAAATCAACTCCCCATTACATTTTCACCAACGCGCCAAAAGAAGTATAACTTCAATAATAATAATCAGATCGTATGACAATTACGGGTTCATTATTCGTGTCTACTTTTTAGTAGGATCGTTGTGTTGTGTTATAAAAAAAAAAAAAATAGGAAAAAGGAAAAAAAAAGAATTACAGATTTCGTGCACGTTAAATCGGTGAACCGTAGAGTTTTTAACGATCGACATTCCTACTCGTAAACGCTTGATCATCATCGTCATCTTATGCCTTCTTCTTATGTCACGCCTTGTAATGACCGTGTTTATGTTCGCGACGAAGGCCGTGTTCGTTCATTCCCTGGTTCCTTGTTATTCACGTAAGAAACTTGGAATAAAAGACAGTGTATTTATGCCGCGTGCATTCTGATATTTCGCACACACTATTTTCACGCGCGTGGATTATTTATTTATGGATGATTTGTCGGTACAATCGGAAACAAAAGTTATTTTACAATTTTCACTTAAATCGAGATTTTTATGTTAATATTATTAAAATGATCACTAAATTTCATTCTTTTAGAAACTTTATATCAAAATTTCAATTATAACAACAAAAAATAGTTGGTTTAAATCATCTATTTCAACAGATATTAAGAGATATGGATTTGATGAAAATGTCATTAACTTTTGTTTCCGATTGTACCGACAAATAATCCTTATGCGAGTAAAGTAATAAACAGATTCATCGATCATCGTTCATTTATCTATCATTTTTCTAATAATAATGTTTCTTATTCGCAAATTTTTGTTTATCGTGATTTTTAGGTGTGTACGATTCATTCATTTATTCTATCATTTTTATTAAAATAATAAATAACGTACTGTAAATTGAACACCTTTAGATACACTTAAGCAACATAACTCATTGTTATTCTTTACGTATATTTTTAATTGCATTGAAACGCAAACCTTTAAATATCTCAATTTAAGGTTATATGGAGTTAGGCCATTTTCAAAATAAACGGCTCATATATATAATAATTTATTTTGTTAGATAATATTGATAATAATGAATTATAATTCATAAATTAATATCACAATTTAATTGATATATATATTTAATTCTCATTGAAATAATAAATAACGTAAGTTGTTTATTTTTCTTTTTATTTATCTATTCGATTTTTCTCTTTTTATATATTTTATATTTTTAATTACAATTTTCATGATATATATGTGGGATGCGAGCACCTCCAAGCCAAACACTTAAGTAGGCGTTCGTGAGGAGATTGGACGGTGGGCCCTGGATAGCTCAATTGGTTAAAGAGCAATCAATCTTTCTGAAATCGAAAGATCCGGGTTCGAATCCCGGTCCTCCAGTCAGTCCAACGGCCCAATTTTTTCACGAATCCTACATATATATAATAATTTATTTTGTTAGATAATATTGATAATAATGAATTATAATTCATAAATTAATATCACAATTAAATTGATATATATATTTAATTTTATTATTTATATTTTAAATGATAAAAAATATATTTCTCCGTATTTTAGTTTTTCAATTAATTCTAAAAATGAAATTTATCGACATGTAATATATCCCTCGTTAGATACGTGAATATTCGAGTTAAACTCTAACTAGAAATGATAACTAGAACGTAGAATCCCACTCGAGATCTACAGTAATAGTAGTAGTAGTAGTAGATTTCAAAGATAGTAAAGACCCTTCGGCAATCGTGTCTTCTTTGCGTCGTAAAACTCGCTACCTTTAAAGGTAATACGTAAAGAGGAGTAGAATCCACCCTAACTCGATGCTTATTTTCGATCATTTTCTTTCTCGCGATAACATAGTAAAAACCCTTTTTCCTTCTCGCATTCGTGGAAGAGACTAACCGTGGTTTATCGTCGCTAAGAAGTGCAAGAGAAATAGAAAAAAAAAATAAAAATAAAAAAGTAAAAAAAGGAGCCAGAGAAAACGGGAACAACGAGACGTAGGAAAGAAAGAGACACGAAAATACTGAACGAGAATGAAATAGAAAGAAAGCGAGATAGACAGATAGAGAGAGAAAGAGAGATAGAAACAGCATAGAAAGAGAAAGAAGATAGTGAACGAGAATGAGATAGAAAGAGAAAGAAAATAGTGAACGAGAATGAGATAGAAAGAAAGCAAGATAGAGAGTGTGAGAGAGAGAGAGAGGAGAGAGAGAGAGAGAGAGAGAGAGAGAAACAGCATAGAAAGAGAAAGAAAATAGTGAACGAGAATGAGATAGAAAGAAAGCAAGATAGAGAGTGAGAGAGAGAGAGAGAGAGAGATAGGAACAGCATGAAATAGAAAGAAAGAGTAAGATATATATAAAATAGAAAGAAAGAAAGAGAAGAAAAAGATCCTTAGCAGAAGGTTCTCGAGGAGTGTACGTGCGTCTGACCGGTCGAGGCTTTTCCACTTTCAGGGTGAATTTATGGCAATGCTAGAAGCTAGCGGGTAGTCGGTATAGTTCTGCGTTCGTAATTCCTATCTTTCATTCTCTCTCTCTCTCTCTCTTTGTACCTCTCTTTCTCTTTTGCCGTTCGAAATAGTAGTAGTAGTAGTAGTAGTAGTAGTGGTAATGGTAGTAATAGTAGTGGTAGTAGTTGCAGCAGCAGCAACAGCAGTAGCAGTAGCAGTAGTAGCAGCAACGACGAACCCCATGAATTATTCTCACGGCTCTGCCCGTGGGAAAATACGAGAGTTGCGCCAGTAGGCATCGTAAATGCGACTGCTAATTGCGCTTGCTGACGGCCACTCGCCTAACTCCTGAATATCGCATTCTTTCATGACGATTCCTACTACTTCCTCTTTCATTTCTTCCTTCCTTCCTTCCTTTCTTTCTTTTGGTTCTCTCGTTGTCGTCATATTTAAATTCAAATTCATTCGGTCGAAATTAAACATCTTTTTTTGAAGGAATAAATATAATAATGCTAGATTAGGTCAAACATAAACAGATTCTGGATTTTTTTTTCGTATTAAATAAAAAGAAGAGGTGTTATTAATTCAGAGGTGTTATTAATTTCATATATACATATATGTACGTATGTGTATATTTGTACGAAGAAATAGGGAGTGAAAGAGAGAGAAAATAATTCGTAAGAAATGTTAAATTTAAGGATGATTTGTCGGTACAATCGGAAACAAAAGTTACCCCCCCCCACAGTGGAAAACTCGTCGAATATTCTATCTCCTCTCTTTCTCTTTTCAAATTCCACGAGAATTTTCTTCTACAAGGTAAAATTCATTCCGGTTAAGATGAAAAAGGGTTTAAGATAGAAAGAAAAAGAAAGAAAGAGGAAAAAAGAAGGCGGAAGTATCCGTCGTCTTTACGGGAGCTCGTCGCCGGAAATGTTTCTCTTTCTGTCGGATCCATTAAGCGGACAATACACGTTCCGACGTTCTTCGAGCGCAGCGAAACATTCAAAGAAAGAGAGAGAGAGAAAGAGAGAGAGATAAAAAGTGGGGAAAAAGAGAGCAAGTGCAATGTGCAACGTGCAACGTGCAACGAACAAGTGCAACCTTTCTCCGAGTTACCATCAACTCCGATCGTTCATTCGTTCGTTCGTTCGTTCGTTTGTTTGCTCTTTCACTGTGCCTAACACTAATACAATGTTTCTCTAGCAACGTTTCACGTGAATTAGATCGACCTAGAATACCAAAATTTATAAATTTCTTCTCCCCCCTCCCCATCCCCATTGTTTTACAATTTTTTGTTTCCTATTCGTCGAAAAATATCACGAATTTCGTGTCTCTTCTCGGTGTTTGATCTATTTTGTTCTTACGAAGATTGTTTCCTTTTTTATTTGTTTAATTCAAAACTCAAATTTTCTACCCTCCCATCTCACAATCGATACTTTTACTACGTTACGATTTGGATTAAATGACAAATTTAAAGATCAATCGTTCACTCAAATTTTATTTCGACGTGATTATATCTTCGTATGCTTTCGTATCATCTCATTTTTAATATAAATTTCCATGCAATAATAATCAATGAATTTTAGCTTACAAAATTCCGATGAAAAAAAAAAAAAATAACGGAGACGCTTGGAAAAGCAGAAAATTTCGTACATCCTTTCGGATCTGTGAAAATATCGGAACGTCCGTTCGCATCACCGTTTTCAACGTTCGTTATAGTTTCTGCTCGAGAAATTGCACGAAAGTATATATGTACAACACATATATACATACATAAATACCGTACTTCGTATATACATATATTCGTACACGTACATACGCATCTATAAATACATAGACAGTTCTCTCTTGGTATTTACCGTGAATCGTAGGCGGTACCTTCTCGTCCGTCCGTTCGTTCCGTGAAATCGAAACCAGCATTTTACGTTGCATTCGCGGATCTTACACTTTCATGTCCACGCTTTTCCAAGAGATTCCTCGGGCATGCTAATATGCGCTTATTACGACGTTTCCCGCCGATATAAAACGCACACTAACTCTGTCTTAGTGTCTACTCGTTCATTCGTTCGTTCATTCGTTCATTCGTTCATTCGTATTAACGTTGAAACGCCTATTCTTGCTTGCATACAATTTAAACTCACACATATCTAACAGAAACACACACACACACACACACATAGATACACGTTCATATTAAACATGTAATATACACACATCTACTGATTTAATGAGACGTTTCTGAGCATATACACACCCATATACATTTACTTACACTCACACTTACAACGTAGTTAAGCATATTTTCAATGTATTCGCTTGAATTTCCATAAGAAATAAGATGTTACTCGAGAACTCTAGCTATTATCATATGCGATGGATGATCTTCAACGAAGCGTACAGTACCGAGTTTCAAACTCACCCTCCCACCCCCCCATACTCGTTCTTTCGCAATAGAATATCCCTCTCCCACACCCCATTTATGTATCGAACGAAAAATAGGATTTTCATTTAAGCATCATTTTTATTACGACCCATAAATGATGTGTTTAGAAATAACAATAATTAATTAATCTATCCTTGTTCTATTATATTAAATGCATTATCAACATTTTTGAAGTTATACTTCTTTTGGCGCGTTTGGGAAAATGTAATGGGGAGTGATTTTTTTCCGAGCGACACGAAAAATCGACACCATGAAGTTGTCTTCTCTTCTTCTTCCCCCCCCTTTATTTTTCTCAAGCGGGTCACCCATCCAAGTACTAATCGTACTCAGCGCTGCTTTACTTAAATAATTGAGCGGGAACCAATGCTATCACAGCGCCATGGCGGTTGACGCATAAAATAAATATATCTTCTTTATAATTAGTATGGACTGATATTTATATTTTGATATTTTTGTTTGTTTTTTGTTTTGTATTCTTTCTTATATATGTAATACATCGATCGATTGAAAATATGTTTCCTTTCTTTTCTTTTTTAAAGTTATTTTTGAAGTTATTGAGGTTATGTTCGTTTTGGTACGCAAACATAAGTACACACGCCAGTTTTTTTTTTTTTTTCCTACTAAACGATCCCATTTTTTAAATTGAACAAATATTTTTCGTGACACTTAGTAATATTATAACTCTACGTTTTCTTTTTATTCATTATCATAATGTAACTATACTTGTGGTTAATATAATTAATTCATTTTCGATCGTTGGCGTGTCCCAAAAATGTTTACCTTTGCTCAACATTTCAACGAGCACCCCTTTTTACGAGATCATATTTTCGGAAGTTTACCTCCTCTCCTCTCCTCCCCTCTCTCCTCCTCCTCCTATCGCGTTAGTCACTTCGAGATTATTCCGTTCTATTATAAAACGTGAATGAAATTCTTCTCGAAGATATTTCCAGCGGTTTTCCTATGATGGGAAATATTCAAATGCGTTTGGCGTGTTGCACTTGAGAATTTTCTAAATGTAGCAAAAAACAAATTTGCAAAAGATGGAATGGAAGAAAAAAAGAGAATGCGTATGTGTGTGTGTGTGTGTGTGTAAGAATGATAAAAAAAAAGAAAATAAGAGAAAGAGAAAGAGAGTAGGCACCCTCGAAATAAGCACTAGCGGGTTTTACCGTACAGTAAGAATAAGCACTTCAACGCGAGAGTTAAAGAGAGAGAGAGAGAGAGAGAGAGAGAGAGAGAGAGAGAGAGAGAGAGAGAACGAGCTTTTGTCTCAACGTTCTTTGTTCCGTTGTCGACGGATGTCTCGTCGGGTCAATGAATCGGTCTCGACGATTCATTTGTGGAAATGCGTTTCATTCGTTCGTTCATTCGTTCGTTCGTTCGTTCGTTGCATCGCCGTGCCGATGCACGTTCAACTGCATTGTTCGAAGTTTTGTGACTTCTCTCTCTCTCACTCTCACTTATTCACTCACTCACTGGCTCTCCTCTCACTCTCTCATTCTCTCTCTCAAAGTACATATACTCGTCCTCTTTTTCATTTCTACAAGTGTGAAGAATAGTTTTATGGAATTGAAAAATTCAAATCACGCAAATATTTATTTTGAAATGTTTTTAACTGACAGCATTTATTTGTTTGTTGATTTATCGAGATAATACAATTGCAAGTAACTATCATTGTATTGTTTTATAATGCGATACATGAAAGCACGATCTGTTCGAGATTATTCAAATATATTATATATATTTTATATATAATATATATTATTATATTTTTATAATTATATTTATTAATTATAATTATATTTATTATATTATATTTATTATATATTATATATATAATATATTTTATTTTATTTATATATTTTATTTATTTTTATATATTTATTTTATTTATTATATTATATATATTTTATATATAATATATTTTATATTATAAAATATATTCAATTATAATACGATAAAGATATTTTTCAATAATTTTCTATATTTTTTTTTTAATTTAAATAGTACAAAATATTGCAATTTATGGGATTGTTTAAATATATATGATGTATATTACGAAAGATTAATTTGAAAATTTTCTATGACTATCTTCAAAAATATATGAATAAATTAAACCGTAAAAAAATCAAATTCATCTTATTATTCTTATTATTATTATTATTATTATTATTATTATTAATTAGGATTACGTTTTTGTCGTATAATAAAATTCATAATATATTATATTAATTCGTGTATCAATAATAATCTAACACATTGATGTATTATTTATTACAGGAAATGATATCGGTTCCAATTATTACTGGACTCGCTCAAACACCAAGAAAAGAATCAGAACCTAAATTTACTTTTTGCAATGCGGAAGGACGACTGAGAGCAGTGAGTTGAGACAATTTTTCTTTCATTCTTTAACGTTTAGTAATTCGCGAAATATGGAGAACGTGAGATTATCTCTGGAGGAAAAAGGGGAGCACCAAAAAGAAAAAAAAAAAGAAAAAAAAAAAGAATAAAAGGAAAGGTGTAAGATTTCGCGTAACGTGCGCCTTTTTCTTTTCCCTCAAGCGGAACGGCAAAATCTCTTTCGAATACTCACACAGATATATTCTATCTGTGTGTGTGTGTGTGTGTGCACACACGTGTCATTGTATATATGCATATATTATATACCCATACGTACATATAAAAGTAGACGTAAAAGTAGTCAAAATAGTAATAGTAGTAGTAAAAGAAGAAGAAGAAGAAGAAAGAAAAAAAAAAAAGTAGAAAAAGAAAAACGTTTCTAGAGAACGGGCCGTGCATTTCGTGCCACTTGGCATCGTTTCAATACTTTGCTTTTGTGGAAATGGAAGATGTCGTCGCACGATAGAAGATGTTCTTACGTTTATATAATATTTCTCTCGATAGACGATATTTCGATATTCTTATCTAGTCGAATAAATTTTTTTTTACTTCTCCTTGAACCCCCCACCCTCACCCCAATCCTCCTATCGTCACGCTTCAACCCTCTCTTTTCATTGAATTTTTCTTTAATTTTGCATCGTTATTCTTAAATCTTAAAAATTGTAAAAATAATTTTTTTCTTCTCCTTGAACCCCCCCACCCTCACCCCACTCCTCCCACTCCACCTCCTATCGTCACGCTTCAACCCTCTCTTTTTATTGAATTTTTCTTTCTTTAATTTTGCATTGTAATTCTTAAATCTTAAAAATTGTAAAATAATTTTTGTTTCTCTTCTCCCTGAACCCCCCCATCCTCACCCCACTCCTCCCACACCACCTCCTATCGTCACGCTTCAACCCTCTCGTTTAATTGAATTTTTCTTTCTTAATTTTGCATCGTTATTTTTAAATCGATACGATAGTAATATTTCTTTCGATTATTTTATTTTTTGTACTCCTAATTAACGATAATTCGATTAACGATTAAATAAATAATATCGAACTGTGGTACAAAACGTTTAGAATCGCGTTAAGAGTCGAGTTTCGTGCCACTTGGCACCCTGACAAAGATTTGCCGTTCACTTTAATAGAAAAAAAGTATCTACGTGTGTGTGTATAAGAGAGAGAGAGAGAATAAAAGAAGATGTCGAACTGTAGACACGTAAAAGTGTAGAATAAAAACAATCGGTTAAATCAGCCTCGTAAAAGAAGAGATTCGGGTTAATGTTTTTAACCACCCACCAAGCCCTGTTTTTCTTAGATCATCGATCGTTATTCGAATAAGATCGAACGTAATCATTTTTATCTTGAAAAGATAGAACCCCCCACTTCCCCTTTCTTATCTAATACACTTTATCTTTTATTCATACGAATTCTAACATATTTTCTATTTGATTTTTACTTTGTCACGTTTAGTTATTAAATTGTTCGGAAAGTAATTTCGTTTGTTTCCCCCCCTACCCCCCACTCGGAAATTTCGTAACCGTTGAGTTTACCGATACTTAAACTTATTTTAAATCTTAAAATAATTATTTTACATTTTAACAACAGACACTTCGGACACGTCATTTCAAATCTTCTCGTATTTCGATATGTTTTTCTTGTTCCTTTGGAAATGGAAAATCAAAGTCAGCGGTAATCGTTATTTGTCCCTTTTTAAAAATTATTATTTTTATTATTATTATTATTAATTGTGAGGATAATAATGCAATGCAAGGGGGAAACAAAATGATGGGACGGTAATAACTGAGAAGTAAAATTTACTGATTACTCCAATTACGATCATTTAAAACGCATTTATTAATTTAACCATGAAAAAAAAAACTACTTTCCGAACAGTCTAAAATAATTATAATTTAACCAGGAAAAAAAACGAAATTATTTTCCGAACAGTCTCAAATAATTATAATTTAATCATGAAAAAAAAACGAAATTACTTTCCGAACAGTCTGAAATAATTATAATTTAACCATGAAGAAAAAAACGAAATTACTTTCCGAACAGTCTAAAATAATTTTTTTTTTCATTGTAACAATTCGTACGATTGTATGTGTTAAAAATAAATCTTGTATTAATCTGAATTATTTCTTTTTTTTTTTCTAGATTGACAATAACGAGCCTCAACCAGGTCCTTCGGGTTTACAAGGTAAGCTGTAATTTTTTGTCAATTAAATTTATTTACACGATACTTTTTTTTTTCAATCGATATTATTTTTATCGAGTGTGCATGTTTCTATTTTATTTAACGTAAAATGTGTCAGAAAAAAAATACAAATTTCCATCGTAAGAGTCTCGCAGTTTGCAATATCGATACACGTTAGAGTAGAAATGAAAAATTTTTGTGACAATGAGACGAATGAAAAGATCAAATTTGTAACAAAACAGAATCATCGTCGTCGTCATTATTATCGAAATCGAAGGAGGTGCAATTAAAAGTTGGCACGTTCTCGTTCGCGGAGTAGTCAAACATCGTCACGTTACTGGTCTCGAGTTACCCCCACCCCTACCCCCAGCCCCACCCCCTAGTCCCTAGCCCCACCCCCCGCGGCTGAACTTTTCGACTCGCATAACCGGATTTGTTTTCCCACTTGGACTGAGAGATCATTTGTATAGCTGTATATATTCACGACTGTGTGTGTGTGTGTATGTGTGTGTGTGGTGTGTGTATGGATCTTTTAAATATATATATAAAAGCATAATAGTGTGTATAATGTTTCGTTAGATGAATATATACGTGTATGTCTAAAACTTGAAATTGAATTTCGCGCATTTACCTTGTAAATTCCTTCCCTGATAAAACAACCAACCCCATACAGAGTCGTTGTTTCGCTATACCTTTTGCTCTTGTTAGATTCGAAACTGTCACGAAATTTGTAAATGGGCGTCGATCAATGTCGTCCTACTCGGTGCCGGTTAGCCCCAATGAATGAGTGAGAAAGAGAAAGAGAGAGAGAGAGAGCTCGATTTTCACCCTTATCTCATTTTATTTTTTTCTATAAACTTCATGATAGGATTTTGGAGAAAGAAGAAGAAGAAGAACACAAAAAAATAATAAAAAGAAATAAAGAAAGAAAGAAAGAAAAAACGTACATACATAGGACGTTTATATTCTTATATATAAATGTGTGTGTGTGTGTGTGTGTGTGTGTATTCTATGTTCGTGCGAAAAGGCATGCTAGCACGTGTATGTGAGATTGTGTGAGAGCCGACGTAACAAATAACCTTCCACCTTGGTCGTCGTCGTCGTCCTCCTCCACCTCCTCCCCCTCCTCCCTCTTTCTTCTTCTTCTCATCCTCATCCTCCATCGTCGTCGTCGTCGTCGTCGTCTATTCCTCTTTCTCTGCTTCCTTCTCGGTGAACTGGTTTCGCCACGGTGGCTGTTCTCCATCTCGTTTCGTCTCATACGCTTCCTGCGGCGTAGAGAAGGAGGAGGAGGAGGAGGAGGAGGAGGGAGGAGGATGAGCGAGGGCGATGAGACGAGGAGGTGGTTTCCATGGAAACCAACCAGCCTGTGCCAGGCATCCCGGTTCAAGCGTCTATTGCCACTTGCAATACCGACTTGGGTACCAATGGTAAAAGCGCCCTTTTTTTCCCTTCCACTCGATTCTCAACCTTCCTTCCTTCCTTTCTTGCTTTCTTTCTTATACCTTTTTGCATTATTTTTTACTTGAAAATCTCTCAAATGGAAAATAAGACGATTTTCATTCCCCTTTCTCCTCTCCACCTCCACCACCCCCAACAGTCAGCCACCCAATAGTCAGAAAAAATTCTAATCAATTTCAATAGAAATTTTCTTTCTCATCGTCACCCGTTAACAATCATAATTATTATTAAATACAATTATTTCATATTTTTATTAATAAACACCATATTAACCATTCTCTCTCTCTCTCTTTATCCACCATCAATGTGAAAACTTTGGAAATAATTCTTATGGACAAACGCGAATCAAACTTAAGTAATTTTACATGATAAAACAAGCATAAACGTTTTCGTTAAGTAATCGTAGGAATTATCATCTCCGAAGTCTCTCGATCGTCGTCTCCTCAAATACCGCGACAAGGAATCTCGAGTTTGCGGTAGGATAGATAAACCATGGTGCTACCTACCAACACTATCACCATCAACCATCATCCATCTACCCACCTACTTTCTTCTCCCTTCTTCTTCTTCTTCTTCCACTTCCTCTCTCTCTTCGTTCTCCTACATTTCCACCCCCTCTTTCCCTCCCCCCTACTACCGTCCTTGTTCACCAAGCAATTCCCGTGACATTAATTATTGAAATAGCCGCCGGCAGGCACCTTCTTACCAGAAAGCCCCCACCCTACTTATCTTTACGTTTCATCCCCAACCACCCCCCACCCCTTCCTCATCCTCCTCCTCCTCCTCTTCCTCCTTTCCTACTCCATCCCAACCTTCCTATCCTTCTCTTCCACCCCCTCCTTTACCCCCTGCACCCCTCATCTCTCTCTATCTCTATCTCTCTCTCTTTCTGGCTTATTCTCGTTTCGCTGTTCCCCGGAAGTCCCCCGGGCAAAATTCTCCGAGGTCTCCGGCAAAATTCTCCGGGCACTTAATATTCAATCGCCGAGTCGTTACTCCGTTCGCGTATCTCTCTTACCTTTACGATTCACATCTTCGATCGACCCTTTGCATTTTACACACCACCATCAGACACACCTGAACGTGTGTGTCCCCCATTTTCGGGGCGCTATCGTGACGCCCCGAAGACACCGGACCCCCAGTTGTCGTAGTTGTTATTTCCGTTTCGCAAACCCCATAGACTGGTGAACGATTTCTCGACACGGGATCATCGATTTATTTCTTTGATTTTATTTTTGTTTTCTTTTTTCGAAACAATATTTTAGATTTGTTGACGGATGTTTTGTTTCCATTGGTTTTTTTTAATTACGAATATTAAATGAAGGAGGGGTTGAGTTAGATTAGGGAGGAATTAATATTTATTTTATATTTCATTACGTAACTAAAAACGTTTATGTTTTTAATTAAATAATGTTTAAGTTTTATACATGTAGTAATCAAATTTTGTAATCAGTCAAGTAAGTTCAATTCTCGTAAATTTCGCGTTAAATCGATCCTATTTTATTTATAAAAGAAAAATCGAATCACGATTATTTTTAGTTCTACTTTAAATATTATATTAGAAAATAACTCGGACGATAAATTGGAAATGATTTTTAAATGTTAAACGTTAGGAAAAAAAAATAAAAAAAAAATAAGTTACTTGCCCAAAAAAGAATCTACGATCATAATCAACTAGAACATTAAATCAGAGTCGTATTAAACGAGCTTACAAGTATATTTAAGTTTTATACGTCAGTCAAGTAAGTTCAATTCTCGTAAATCTCGCGTTAAATCGATCCTATTTTATTTATAAAAAAAAAAAATCGAATCACGATTATTTTTAGTTCTACTTTAAATATTATATTAGAAAATAACTCCGACGATAAATTGGAAATGATTTTTAAATGTTAAACGTTAGGAAAAAAAAATAAAAAACAAATAAGTTACTTGGCCGAAAAAGTATCTACGATCATAATCAAGTAGAACATTAAATCAGAGTCGTATTAAACAAGCTTACAAGTATATTTAAGTTGTATACATCAGTCAAGTAAGTTCAATTCTCGTCAATCTCGTGTTAAATCGATCCTATTTTATTTATAAAAAAAAAAAATCGAATCACGATTATTTTCAGTTCTACTTTAAATATTATATTAGAAAATAACACCGACGATTAATTGGAAATAATTTTTAAATGTTAAACGTTAGGAAGAAAAAATAAAAAAAAATAAGTTACTCGACCAAAAAAGAATCTACGATCATAATCAACTAGAACATTAAATCAGAGTCGTATTAAACGAGCTTACAAGTATATTTAAGTTGTATACATCAGTCAAGTAAGTTCAATTCTCGTAAATCTCGTGTTAAATCGATCCTATTTTATTTATAAAAAAAAAAAAATCGAATCACGATTATTTTTAGTTCTATTTTAAATTTATAATTAGAAAATAACTCCGACGATAAATTGGAAATGATTTTTAAATGTTAAACGTTAGGAAAAAAAAAAAAAAAAAAAATAAGTTACTCGATCGAAAAAGTATCTACGATCATAATCAACTAGAACATTAAATCAGAGTCGTATTAAACGAGCTTACAAGTATATTTAAGTTGTATACATCAGTCAAGTAAGTTCAATTCTCGTCAATCTCGTGTTAAATCGATCCTATTTTATTTATAAAAAAAAAAAAAATCGAATCACGATTATTTTCAGTTCTACTTTAAATATTATATTAGAAAATAACTCCGACGATAAATTGGAAATAATTTTTAAATGTTAAACGTTAGGAAAAAAAAAAAACAAATAAGTTACTTGACCAAAAAGTATCTACGATCATAATCAACTAGAACATTAAATCAGAGTCGTATTAAACGAGCTTACAAGTATATTTAAGTTTTATACGTCAGTCAAGTAAGTTCAATTCTCGTAAATCTCGCGTTAAATCGATCCTATTTTATTTATAAAAAAAAAAAATCGAATCACGATTATTTTTAGTTCTACTTTAAATATTATATTAGAAAATAACTCCGACGATAAATTGGAAATAATTTTTAAATGTTAAACGTTAGGAAAAAAAAATAAAAAAAAAATAAGTTACTCGACCAAAAAAGTATCTACGATCATAATCAACTAGAACATTAAATCAGAGTCGTATTAAACGAGCTTACAAGTATATATATATATCACAGGATACTTTACAACTAATGGCAAAGCCGTTATGATCGTCTTAACGTATATACAAGATCGGTTTCTTTGATCGTTAGTCTATCTGTGCTACGTGCTTTGCTTCCATCTTTCTTATTAACTTTTTCCAAGTGTGTGTGTGTGTGTGGTGTCGATGTATGTAAATCCAATTGAAAAGCAACCCAACGGTTATCCACACTTCCGCTTCTTTAACAGCTACTTTTTCTTTTTCTTTTTCTTTCTTTCTATCTTACCGATGAATAAATTATGAAACAGTCTTTTTCCAACCGATACATAAATCATTAAAACCCTATGCGAAAGGATTACGAAAATGTTATTAGAAAATTTTCTCGTATGATGAAACGAATAAAAGAATCGGAAGACGCGTCAATGTGACACACCGATTTTCTCTCTTTTTTTTCTTTTTTTTTTCTAGTACACTCCGAAAAAAAAGTCAATTTCACGATTACGACCATTCTTTGCCATTTAAACGGAGAAATCGATACCTGTTGAATCATCATACGTAATACAAAAATACTTACGCGTACTCCCACTATGCGTATTAAAAAACTATGATTATCTTTATTTCTATTTATTATTTCTAATTAAACAATTAAAAGTAATATTTAGAAAGTTTTAGTAACAATCGTTCAATAATAATATATAACAATCATGATTTAATAATTATAATAATAATGATAATAATAATTGAACGATTATATCGATTTTTCTTTCATTTTCCATACCACGATTTAACGCAATAATAACAACAACAACAACAATAATAATAATAATAATAATAATAGTAACTTGAACGATGAAAATGATAAATAATTAATGATTAAATTAATTAATTAAACGTTCGCATAATGTATATCAACGTTAATATAACAACGAGGGGTGGTCTCGTATTAAAATCATGGTGATTAAATTATCATGGAAATTTGTTCCTTCGTCAATAGGAAAGACTATTCGTTTTAAACGACGGATCATGAACAACGTTATCGTGCTATACACGTGATAATAGTATGACTTGTAAAGAGAATGATAGAGAAAAGGTAGGGTTGAACGAGAATCGGTTAGAGACAGAAGGGTTGCTTGTTTGGCCCTCATTAAATATTTAATCGAAAAGCTCCTCCTCCTCCTCCACCTCCTCCTCCTCTTGTCTCCCTTTTTGGACGAACTACTGACGGTGGCAGTTCTTGTTATCCTTCCCACCGTACTGACCCACTTACGAAATCGCGTTAACAACCCCTTCTATTGTACCCCCGCCTATCGTAAAATCCAATTGTTTCTCTAAACACGACGGAACAACTGATTTTTACAACGAACTATTTCTTTCGATACCATTTATTCGAGGAAACAAACATATTCAAACAATTTTTATTTATTTATTTATTTATTTAATAATAATATTTTATTGACCCTAGAGCCTAGGCTCCCTAAAGGCCATTAATTACAGTATAGTACAATGTAATGTATAGATAAAACAAAACGGAAATTAAAATTATGTAATCATTATTAAACCTATCATTATATTAAGTATAGTTAACTATACTATACTATACTATACTATACTATACTATACTATACTATACTATATATAACTATATTATATAGTAACTAAAAGTTACTAGTTAAGTTAGTAACGCACAGTAAGTAGATAAATGTAAAAAGAAAATAGTAAATAATAAATAAAAGTATAATAGTTCTATAATAGTAGTATAGTAGTCACAAACAATATACACATAATATAAACATAATATAAACAAATATATTCAAAGTAATATTCATACTCGTTATTCATTAATTCTATTGAAATGAAAGTAATAAAATAGATTAGGAAAGAGTAAGAGTAAGAGGGGGGGTGGTTGCACTCGCATTAAGAAATAAGAAACGTGCCAAGAAATACGCGCGTGTGAGAGAGAGAGGGAAAGATACAGATGTGGTTTATCGTGAGAAGGGTGCAAGAAAGATGGCGGTAGAGGGAGACGAAAGTCCATTTTCCTAATAATACTGGGTTTGGCTTTAGAGAAAGAGGAGCAGAAGAAGAAGAGGTTTGCCTCTACTCTATTTTCCTATCCCCCCTATCCCCCCTATCCCCCATCCCGGTCCCCCTTTCTTCCCCCCACTCTCTGAGCATCTCGTTTTGGTCTTTTGTTGTACACGCCCTTTTGCAACTACCGTGACACGAGCAACTACTCTTCCCCAACTCGTCCTCCCCCCTCTTCACCCCCTCATCTCCCCCCCTTTCTGATGCCCACCTTCTCGTAAGGAGGGTTGTTATTCCTCTCTCTCTCTCTCACTCTCTATTTCTATTTCTTCTCTTTCTATTTCATTTTTACTCTCTTTAAGTCTTTCGAGCGATAAATATCCGGGGTAAAGGAGGAGGATGAGGAGGATGAGGAGGAGGAGGAGGAGTAAGAGGGAAAAGGGGATAACAAGCACTCCGGATTAAATGGCAACGTCCGCGGCTGTGATCTCTCGGCAAATTGCCGCCTTAAGACGGTTATCAAGATCTTTCTCTCGATCTACTACTAGTAACGTTCCTTTCCTACTAGCTAGCTACTGCACAAACGATGCATTTTAGCGTGCACTTTAACGATCGATATATAAAGTGTCCCATTGCGATTTTGTTTCTAATTCTCTCGCGTGAGGAAAATCAAGTTCTTTTGTTTTTTTCTTTATTTTTCATTCTTTCATAGATAATTTTCTAATAATTAAGGATGATTTGTCGGTACAATCGGAAACAAAAGTTAATGACATTTTCATCAAATCCATATCTCTTAATATCTGTTGAAATAGATGATTTAAACCAACTATTTTTTTTTGTTTATAATTGAAATTTTGATATAAAGTTTCTAAAAGAATGAAATTTAGTGATCATTTTAATAATATTAACATAAAAATCTCAATTTAAGTGAAAATTGTAAAATAACTTTTGTTTGTGATTGTACCGTGAATTTACGGTATTAAGAGATATGGATTTGATGAAAATGTCATTAACTTTTGTTTTCGATTGTACCGACAAATCATCCTTAATAGATTTATTTATAGAATTTTTTTTTATCGAATATAAAAAAGAAAATTAATACAAATCAATATATTTTGTCTATCAAATAAAATTTCAATTTCTTATTTACTATTTATAATTTATTTTGTTTTTAATTCTCTCGCGAGGAAATTTAAGTCGTTTCTTTTTGGTTTTTTTTTATTTTCATTCTTTCATCAAATAATCTTCTAATAATTAATCGATTTATTTATAGAATTTTGTTTTATTATTTATTTAAAAAAGAAAATCAATATATTTTGTCTATCAAATAAAATGTCAATTTATAATTGATTTATTTTCTACGCAATTTGAGAATAATTTTTTTATATACGATGTAGGATATGTTATATAATTATATAAATGTTTCAGTTATTAATGAAACGATATTAGACGATATATACCAGTAACAAACATAATTGATTATTTTTCTGTTCGATAAATCAATTTTTCACGACATTTCGTGTACACTCCTAAGTTGGTTTCATTTTTACCCTGCAATATCAATATCATATTCGTCGTTGTTATATCTGTTAAACATTCATCAAATAAAAAGGTCGGAAAAATCATTGAAATTTTATTCAACATTATTTGCCGATATGATAGACACACTAAAAACATACAAATAAATAAATAAATAAATAAAGAAAAAAGAAAGAGAGAGAGAAATATTTACGCACGTTGGTCGTAGATAAAAGGATGCGAATGAAAAAGAGAGAGAGAGAGAAAGAAAAAGATGAAGAGAAACGAGAGGGGTGGGGGGATGAGTGGGCGGATAAGGGTGGCTGGCTGGCGGTCGCGTAGACTGAAAGAGGTCGATAACACGTTCGTATTTTCCTCTAACTTTCCCCTCTCCCTCTCCCTCTTCTTCTTCTTCTTCTTCTTCCTCTTCTTCTTCTCCTCATCCTCTTTTCTTTCTCTTTTTATCTCTCTTACCACCCTCGCTAGGTCGAAGTTACTTAACGTGATTAAATCCTCTCCACCTTTTGCCATCGACGATCTGCTCTATTCTACGGGGTTATCTACGTATCCGTCTCCGGTCTTTTTTCCATTCTTCATAGTCGAACCAATTTACCTCACTTTTCTCTCTCTCTTTCTTTCATTTTCTTTTTTAGTTGTTTGCTATTTTATCGACTTTTGGTATCGTAATAAATAGTATTAATATTATTCATCTATTATATTTAAACAAACAAAAAACTGGTGTGTGTACTTATGTACGCACGTAAGAAGTTATACTTCTTTTGCGTACCAAAACGAACATAACCTCAATAATCTCAAAAATAACTTTAAAAAAGAAAAGAAAGGAAACATATTTTCAATCGATCGATATATTACATATATAAAAAAGAATACAAAACAAAACAAAAACAAACAAAAATATCAAAATATAGATATCAGTCCATACTAAATATAAAGGAGATATATCGAATTATTTTATGCGTCAACCGCCATGGCGCTGTGATAGCATTGGTTCCCGCTCAATTATTTAAGTAAAGCAGCGCCAAGTACGATTAGTACTTGGATGGGTGACCCGCTTGAGAAAAAAAAGTGAAGAAGAAGTATAACTTCAAAAAATATTAATTATAACAAAACAAAAAACAAAAAGGTATAATTTCATCTGTTATATTTTTAAAAAATAATATTAATTATAACAAAACAAAAAACAAAAAGGTAATCATACAATACACACACAAACACACACACACAGTATATATAGATCTTAAAATAATAAGAAAAATAATAAAAATATTCCTCAAGTGTTTCAAGATAAATCATGATCATCCAATCTTCAAGTTAACATCTTAAAAGTATATAACACGTTAGGTCAGGGGTCCTTAAGAAATCTCGATGATCGTTTATATCAATATACATTGCTATGAAAGCGTCTATTACTCGAGGAGAGAAGAGATACACTTCGATCCAAGAGAGAAAGAGAGAGTGAGAGAGAGAGAGAAGGTTTCGAGTAGCCCTATGTGTATTTGCAGTATGTGATTCACACGTTCGAGACTTCTCTTAGGGATTCTCCACAACCTTTTCCAAACTGGGAGTTCAAGTCGAGGGTTTTCGGATATACATATACACATACATATACACATACACATACGTGTAGGTAATAAGTGAGTTGAAGAGAGAGATAGAATGCATGTTGGATAAAGAAGGGAACGAAAGAAGAAGGAAGGGGGAAGAAGAAGCAAACGGGGGTTAAGGGGTGGGGCAAGTTTTGGAAGGAAGAGGTTACCAGGGCGATCAGCTTTTGGTCGTCTCGACGTGTCTTCCCTCTTTCCCTCCCTGTCCCTCTTTCAAACTTTCCTTCCCTTCCTATACATTAGTATGTGTCTGTGTGTGTGTCTGTGTTGCGTCATGGCGAGGAAGTCGATGACCCACCTTTACCTCTTCCTCTTCTTCCTTCTACTCGTCATCTTCCTCCTCCTCTTCCTCTTCTTCTTCTTCTTCTTCTTCTTCTTCGTCCCTTTTTAGTCATCTCTCTCTCTCTCTCTCTTTCTCCCCCCTCCCCCTCCTATCTTTTATAGCGGTCTTTTTTCTTCTCTCTCTTTCTATCTCTCTTTTACTCGCTATCTATCTCTATCTCTATCTCTTTCACTCTTACTCGGTTGGTTCTTCCGTACATCGGCAACTCGTAATGCGGCACGGAGAGTACATCGAAGAACGTGCACGTTCCTCGTGGAAAATACGAGATGCACTGTCTCTTTGCTCTCACCGTGTTCTCCTATTACGTATCCATGTATACACCTCTGTGTGTGTGTGTTTATATATACGTATATACATACATACACTCTTTCAATATCCTTAACTGCAACACACAACTAACGTGCAATATAAAACGCGGCGTCGTCGAATTAAATGACGTTTCACGAATATTTCCGTCAGGGTTTTCTTTTTTTTATATCCACGGCTCGTTTTATATATATTATTATTTCTAAACAATTTTTAATCATGCTTCTCCTCCCACCCCCGTTGTGAACGAACGATTGATTTTTCTTCTCGGTCCTCTCGACACCTTCCCCCCCTCCCCTCCTACTTGATTGTACGAGCATTAATGCAAAAATTGTTCTCCAATTTTTTCACGAACTTTATATAAAGATTTTAAATTCGATTTCCCCATAATAAATAATCACGACTCGTTATTTAATTAATTTTCGTCCCCATTTAGTAGAAATTTAATCATCCGATCTTAAACGACGAGGTTCCTGACCTTTCTTCCACCCATTTCACTAGGAGGAGGGGGGGAGGTTTGATCCGTCATCCGTAGAATTCTGAGACAATTGGAAAATGCGTAACGCGGACGTCCAAGAATATTTAACATTCCACGAGTTTAAGGTCAATGAACTGTTCAAGTGTTGACCCTTTGGAGCTTAGCTAGCTAGCTAGCTAGCTTCGCGTCTGTGTCAACGCGTGACCCAGTTTTGCTCCAATTGTCCACGACTTCTCTCGCAAACGTGTGTGTCGTCCCCCCTCCCCATTCCACCCCCTTCCTTCCTTATATATATGTGTACATATGTATTTATCTGTATCCGTGTATATATCAGTGTTAGGTGTGTACGTATTGGTTTGTTCAAGAGTGCAACTCGATTGCTGCGTCGTGCTTCGCATTTAGATATAAACTTTCCAGTATATTCTTCCCCCTCTGCCCCCTCTTCCCCTTCCGTCGTTCTTCAATCCCATCTTTTTTATTTTTTTTTTTTATCATAGTAATTCCCTTTTTCTTCTCTCATATTTTTCTCAATTTTGTTTCTTTTCAAGGAAAAGAAAAAAGTGTCATAGGTGATAAAAATGGTACTTTTTTTTTCAAAAAAAAAAAAAAAAAAAGAACAGGAATCTCATTTCTCTCCTCGGTTTACGCGATAAAAAAGGACGGAAATCGTCCTTTCAGATATTTAAGCTCTCCTCTTATCAACCCTTTCTTTTTTTTTTTTTTTCATTTCTCCTTCGTTTTACCTACGTGTACTACACGTGTATGGATACGTATGTAAATGTATATGTATATGTATGTGTGTGTTATATTTTACACATGTATAACATACATACATGACATTTATTAGATATATAAGACACATATACGACAATATATAGGGTGTATGTGTGTTGGTAGTGGTAAAGGTTGGTAGGAACCAACCAACTAACGTGTATCTTCGTAGGCGAGCTTGTGGAAACTCAGAATGGGGGAAGGTTAAAAGTTCCGAATATAAGCGGAGACGCCACGGAGGCGTACGACCTTCGCTCGACTATCGATTAATCGCCAGGGCAAGCTCAATGCCAAACCAAAAGCAATCTACTAATCTAACCGCAGTATATTGCACGACGATCAATCTCGAACGGGCGTCGACGTTACCTGCTGTCATTTTTATTCCATTTTTTTTTTTTTTGAGGTTATACTTCTTTTGGCGCGTTGAAGAAAATATAATGGGGAGTGATTTTGTTCCGAGCGACACGAAAAATCGACACCATGAAGTTTGTCGATATTTCCGATGCGCGGTAAAACAATTTCAAGTATACGGCATGAAGTTGTCTTCTCTTCTTCTTCCCCCCCCCCTTTTTTTTCTCAAGCGGGTCACCCATCCAAGTACTAATCGTACTCAGCGCTGCTTTACTTAAATAATCGAGCGGGAATTAGTGCTATCACAGCGCCATGACAGTTGACGCGTGAAGTTATTCGATATATCTCTCTTATATTTAATGTGGACTGATATCTATATTTTGATATTTTCTTTTTCTTTTTTTTATTCTTTCTTATATATATAATAATAATAATTATTTTTTTTTTAAGCTATTTTTTTTCTTTGAAGTTATTTTTGAGATTATTGAGGTTATGTTCGTTTTGGTACGGCAAAGAAGTATAACTTCTTACGTGCGTACATAATTACACTTTGATCCATTTATTTAAAACAAGAAAAAAAAAAAGGGAGGAAAGTTGAGTGAAGGAGATGTTTCTTATGAAATTCAAATGAAACTTGCTTGGTAATAACGAGATTCGATAAAATTGTCGAAGCTACGAAATGATCGCGTTCTAACATTATTGAAAGTGAATTACTTCATAAAAACAAAACAAAAAAAAATGGAAAAAGAAACGGAAAGAAAGAAATATAGGCAATCGAAGTGATATTTGATAAAACCAATGAAAATTATCGAAAATCTGTCGACGGGTGATATCGATTTGCTAATTTTTCGAAACAACGTTCCCATTTTACTCTTCCCTCTCTCTATCTTTCTTTCTTTTTATTTTTTTTTATTACGAAGCGTTATGCAGGTGTGACCATTCTGGATATTGCGGATAATACATCATTCGGTCGACCCAATTTCGGGTATAGCGAGTCTCCAAGTGGCGGTGGTTGGTTCACAGGACAAATGGGATATAGACGTGGACGAACGGAATAGATAATCTAGGATAGTACATATATATATATATACATGTATGTGTATATGAGAACGTACAACGAAGTTTATCCCTAAACGATACAAAAACTTTAGTAATAGTAGTGGTAAATGGATTTGCGGAAAAATAAGTCGACGAAAAGTTTAGCAAGTTGTTCGAAACGTTTCAGTCGTTCACGCTGCGCACCCAACAAAGTGTGGCTATCGATCGTAATCACTTTTCCAATTAACTGTCCTCCGTTAATTGTGTATTACGTAAAGCGGACTATGGAATTATTTTCTCCGAAAGTAATTTATAAATAGTCCGATTTAAATAGGAAATCGTTAACGCCCCTATCCAACCCACCCACCTACCCACAAGGAAAGAAAAAAAGAAAATACTCAAATCAGAAGGTTATAATCTTTAATTCTATTTATTTAAGTTGATTATTTCCCGTTAAATACGCAAGTGCAAGTTTTGGGAAACCACGTTAAGCAACATTCGATGAATTCAACTTTTTTTATACGACAACGGTGTCAGTCTAATTCAGGAGATTCAAAAAAAAAAAAAAGTTGCATCTATATTTTTATATTTACAATATCTAATAATATTTTGGAAATGTGCAAGTTTTGGGAAACCACGTTAAACAACATTCGATGAATCCAACTTTTTTCGTCAGTCTAAGTTAGGAGTCCAACAAAAAAAGTTGCATTTATTTTTATATTTACAATATCTAATAATTAATAATTATTTGAATATTTGAATACTCTTTAATTGTATTAGGGGAAAATTGAATTACGGTTGGTCCGCGTATGAGATATTTTCGGCTGGTATCAAATATTCCTGAGCTAAATTCTTCCTTCTTTTCGTAGCTATTTCTTCTCATCCCGTCTCTCCCTCTCCCTCTCTCTCTCTCTTCCTATTTCTCGTGGGAGTAACACAGTTGTGCGAAATGTAGTTAAACATCGAGTTTCCATCCTCGACTAGCAGGTGGAGACCGTCAAAACACGCTTTGAGAAGCTTGCGAGTTACTCGCGAATCGTTCCAGAACTTCAAATACATACACACACACACACATATATATATAGATTACCAATACACTTTCAGTATACTCCTTTAAACTGTGAAATAATCTTATACGCGTTTCTCTGTTCCTCTATTTTTACTTCTCCTTATAGTTTTCCTTTATATATATTTACATAAAAAAAAGCTTTACGATAATATAATCGATGAAAGAGAAAAAAATCACGTTTAAAAGGATAAGAAAAATCATCGAAGAGAAAAACGTCGAGTCGTGAAAGATGTCGACGTGTTCGAAGATAAGCTTCGAAGATTTAACAAAGTCTCTCTCTCTCTTTTTTTTCCGTGGTTTTCTTTATTACGCAAGGTGATTCCATATCGGAAGAATATATCTTTATATGTGTGTGTATGTATGAGAGAAAGACGTAAGAGAAGGGAAGGGTTGGGAGGGTGAGGGGAGGGGGTAAACTGGGTCGTCGTCGTTGGCAGGCGGCATATGTCGATTCGTGGATTTTTTTTTTTTTTTTCTCCCCTCTACTTCTTTTCTTTCTTTACCTTTATTTCAACCCCCTACCCCACTCACTCCCACGTGTCTCGCAACTTTCATCACCAGTATCAGAGTACCACCCTCTCTTCTCGGCCCTTACCACTAGAGCTCGTTATCTCTTTGACACAAAGACTCGTGCACCGACCGTATGACATTATGCATTCTTTTTTATCCTCTTACCAAACGGAAGAGCTTCCGTCCGCACAACACAATCGTTTGTTGTGCATACTCTCTCTCTCTCTCACATATAAAATACCTATATGTTGTGCATTACAGCTACTAGATTATATATTACACGTATACGTATCATATATATGTGTATGTGTGTTTGTAAATGTGTTTAAAAATGTTGTGTATTACAGCTAGTAGATTATATATTACATATGTGTGTGTATTTGTGTTTGTAAATGTTGTGTATTACAGCTAGTAGATTATATATTACATATGTGTGTGTATGTGTGTTTGTAAATGTTGTGTATTACAGCTAGTAGATTATATATTACATATGTGTGTGTTGTGTGTTTGTAAATGTGTTTAAAACACGAGACATTTTTTTCCTCTTTGATTTGATATTTTATTATCAAACACGTGTGTGTGTGTTTGAGAGTGTATGTAGTTACGATATATCCTCTTTCTTTTTCCAATATTACGACGATATTTATTATACAATCTTTGTACTCGTGAAGGAAGGAAAACTCTCTCGGGAAGACGACGGAAGTGAAATTATAATTGGACAACATCACGAAACGCACTATGTGTGCTTGCTTCTCGTTCGAAAGCCTTCGAAACTTGCCGTTTCACCGGATGTATCGAACCATGTTAGAGACAGAGACTAATTTTCGAGAGTAGTCTTGTTCCGCGAGTAACATCATTAATGCAAACAAACTCACACATATTCACACATATTCACATACGTCTGTGTCTATCTCTTTTGCTCTTAAGTAGGCCTTTGTTGAATTTAATTGAAATTTCAAATTCAAAGAAAAACGAATGTGTTAAATTCGTGCAAAGTATAAAGAGAAGGAAAAAAAAAACTGGTGTGTGTACTCATGTACGCACGTAAGAAGTTATACTTCTTTGCCGTACCAAAACGAACATAACCTCAATAATCTCAATAACCTCAAAAATAACTTTAAAAAAAAACTTCAAAGAAAAAAATAATTATTATTATATAAATATAAGAAAGAATAAAAAAAAGAAAATATCAAAATATAGATATCAGTCCACACTAAATATAAGAGAGATATATCGAATTACTTCACGCGTCAACTGTCATGGCGCCGTGATAGCACTAATTCCCGCTCGATTATTTAAGTCAAGCAGCGCTGAGTACGATTAGTACTTGGATGGGTGACCCGCTTGAGAAAAAAGGGGGGAAGAAGAAGAGAAGACAATTTCATGCCGTATACTTGAAATTGTTTTACCGCGTATTGGAAATATCGACAAACTTCACGGTGTCGATTTTTCGTGTCGCTCGGAACAAAATTACTCCCCATTACATTTTCCCCAACGCGCCAAAAGAAGTATAACTTCAAAAGAAAAAAAGAAAAATGTTTAGAAAGAAATCAAAGTAAAAGGGACAGGAGATTATTTTGGCTATCTTGAACAATCTCAAGGAGTTTCGAAAGGAAAGAAGTCAAGAAAGGGAAGGAAAAGGAAGGTGGTCCAACCAGATCGAGTGTGTAAGAACCGAAACAGGTGCTTGAGAATCCGGTGTGTTCTTCTTGGCGTGTGCCGACTAAGTATACTGGCTTAATAACGCACGCGGACCAACCGTATGGACGAGCAGCACGCACACATTAACATAAAGACAGGCTGTATAGACGATGGTATCGATCAATAGCCGGCTACGTAACTAGTTATCGACGGATGGGAACACCATGAAATTTTCGTTCATTTCTTTTCCTTTCTTTCTTCTCTTTTATTTTTATTTTTCTTAATCTTTTTTTTCTTCTCCACTCAGACACTAGGAGGGACGTGAGTTGATTACAAAGTGGAGAAGAGGAACGGTAGTAAAAAATACAACAAAAATTATAAGAAAGCAAGCATCGAGATTTTAGTATCGAACGATACACCCATGGAAGAAAGGAATTATAAAAAAGAAAATGTAAAAAGAAAAAAGTAGAAACGGAAAATACGCGTTCCATACGCGCGTGTTTCACCTTTATCAAATATAATTTCGTTATATTATCAGGCAAAAGAGAGATATTATTATTATTATTATTATTGTTGTTATTATATAGGTACGATTCTTTGATAATTAATCGGCAAAATATAATGAATATTTCAAACGTAACTCATTGAAAGGACATTTTACTTCGGAAACAAAATGATCTGTCTCGATAATTTCGTTTCAACGTTACGATGAATTATTAAACTCTATCGTTGAATTACTAAATAGATAGGGGAAAACGATATAATCGCTATAGATCTGAATTATTAAATATTGCCAAATAAACAGCGATACTTGTTCTATAATTTACAAATGGTTCGTTAATATTTTCTTATTATTCGCGACTAAAAGGAAAAAGAAGGTTAAAAAGAAAAATCATTATTTAACGTTTAAGATTTTTAACGATTAATAATTAACGATAGAATACGTTATTACAATTGATAGGAAAATAAAAACAACAAAAAATAATAAGAAAGTAAAAATAAATAAAAAATAATAATAAAAAACTTGGAAGAGAAGATACATACGCGAATTTATTATATAATTATTAAACATCGAGATAAAACGATAAAAAATAAGCAAAAATATCCTAATCAATAATAGATCAAATATTTGCCAATTATTTTCTAAAAGTATACCACAGAACTATACTTCTTAGTGGTTTAGAATCAAGATCGTCGACTTCGTTGAGGATTAGTGTTTCACTAGGGTCCGTTACTACGATCGAAAAGAAAAAGAAAAAGAACTAAGAATAAGAATAATAAAAAGAAGAAGAAGAATAAGAAGAAAAGTAGAGGTACATACACGAGCGGTAGCGTAATGGCGGGTAAAAGAGAGATAGATGGAAAGAAAGGTGGTGTAGGTAGTGGGGGTAAGGCCCAACGGCTAAGTCCCGAGCCCGGTGTAGTATCTGGAGTGGGGGGCACGACAAAGGCACACGGGTAACGCAGGTGAAACGAGCGACCGTCTGTTCCGCAGACTGCGTTCGCACGGGCCCCTCGTTGTAGCGTCGTTGTCGTCTTAAGTCGTTTTATTCATCGTCTTGATCATCATCGCCATCATCTTCATCTTCATCTGAAGAATTATCTTCATCGTCATCAGAAGAATCATCATTGTCTTCTTCTTTATCATCATTTTCGTCGTCATTGTAGTCGTAGTCATCGTATTGGTCATAGTTCTGTTAGTAAAACGAAGTCAAACGACGCGAATGAACTACGTTGTATATTAGCTGCAGTGTTAGGAGGAGTTCACAACGGAAAAGCTAACACGATGGTCCTCCACCACCGTCACTGCCGGCTGCTTCTGGTAAGGCGGTGGTAAGGGAAAGGGGAGGAGGGCCCATCGCGGGTTCTCGGGCCTCAGTCAAGCGAAGTACGTCACCGTGTGCATTTCGAGAGAGAGAGAAAGGTGATAAGAGGGAGAGGAAAGAGGAGGAGGAGGAGGAATACTTCTTCCATATACTCGCGCGTTGCATTTTTATTTCCGCCGGAAGTATAGTTGAAATGTGTTTGTGTTATTAAGTGTTAGTCATCGATATATCATAGAAAAAGGTTTTGAGAAATATTCGATAGAGATATTTTATAACCGGTCTACTTTTATTATACTCCTGTTGAGTTAGATGCATGTGTAAAATTCTCTAACCGTGTAATATTATGTGTGAATCTGTATACAAGTATATGTATATACTTGTGTGTGTACAAGTGACAAGAAGAGTCAACGCAACTATACCAAGACACACGATAAGTCATGTTGAGCAGGTTCGAACTACTTCAAGGGGCTGTCAGCTACTTTCTGTTATCAGGTGCGCGAAATCGATGCTTGCTTGCTTGCTTCTCCTCGCTACATTCACTTTGTGTTTCTTTATTCGAGAATGTGCAAGCTTGTAGGTTGATATCGAGAGATAGAGTCTCGTAAATGTGCATACCTACATACATGCATAGGATAATCATAGTGTATATACGCGGATAATAATAACGAACGTTTTATCGACGCTTCATCGTCGTCTCGTTATAACTCTGCTATCATCTCAGATGATTATTATCATTATTATTATTATTATTATTATTATTATTATGGTGGACAAAGACAAAGGTATTGTATTCTTTGACCAATAATCAATTTCTTTTTTTCTCTCTTTAAACGATCGATAAACTGCAAATCGTAATTCCGAGTATTCGAGATATCACTGAACGTATATACATATACACGTATCAATACTATGTTTCGTAAATTGAACGGTTTCAAAGGCGATGGGGCATCAAAAGCAGTCATCGGATGACGTAGAGACTATCGAACAATGCAACCGCGGTATTCGCATAAATAGGTCACCGATGATACGATCTCGAGAATCGTAAACTCTATCGACGCGACGTTACGATGCTTCATCGACGTTTTTACGTCTCCTCTTCTCGGTAGTAACAGAAACAGCAGCAACAGCAACGGGTAGGAACACAACCAGCAGCAACAACACACCACCAACCAATGGCAGCATTCCTATGAAAGCATTTATCCTCGCACAACCACGAGAAACTATCATTTCTGTTCCTTTATCTCTTCCATTAGACTTTTTTTCCGAAGTAAACGGACAAGCCTATTAGCTCGAGAGAATCAAGTCGACTTTTAAATACTTCCGATATCTCTTTCTCTTCTCCCCCTTTTTTTTTTCTCCCTTCGACGAATTAATTACTCCAGATTACATATCTTAACGAGTTATTCATATTATAATACAATAATATCATTTTTAATTAATCGTATGTATTCGTATTTATTCATTTATTTTATTATTTAATTATTTAATAGTATTTATTTATTTATTATTTATTTATTATTATATTTATTATTATTATTATTATTGGTTTTGTTCCGAGCGTCTAGAAAAACGACACCATGAAGTTTGTCGATGTTTCAATTATACGGCATGAAGTTGTCTTCTCTTCTTCTTCCCCCCTTTTTTTCTCAAGCGGGTCACCCATCCAAGTACTAATTGTATTCAGCGCTGCTTTACTTAAATAATCGAGCGGGAATTAGTGCTATCACAGCGCCATGACAGTTGACGCGTGAAGTAATTCAATATATCTCTCTTATATTTAGTGTGAACTGATATCTATATTTTGATATTTTCTTTTTCTTTTTTTTATTCTTTCTTATATTTATATAATAATAATTATTTCTTTTTTTAAGCTATTTTTTTTCTTTGAAGTTTTTTTTGAAGTTATTGAGGTTATGTTCGTTTTGGTACGGCAAAGAAGTATAACTTCTTACGTACGTACATAAGTACACACACCCCAGTTTTTTTATTATTATATTTATTTATTATTATTATATTTAATAGTATTTAATAGTATTTATTTAATTTATTTAATTTATTTCGTTTCTCATCTACGATCATTTAACGATGAAATATATATTTTATCGTTGGATATTTTCAATCGATTAGATTGGTGGAAATGGCGGGAAAAGTTTTCCTTCCTCGTAGAATAGGTTGTAGTAGTAATAATGGGGAAAAAAATAGTGGGGGGTACCCTTCTGTAATCCCATTCGACGGCTGTTCCTTCTACACCCTTCGTTTTTACTTCTCTTTCTTTCTTTATTTCTTTATTTCTTTCTCTTTTTCTCTTTCAAAATGTATACACACACGTGAAGTTTATCGTTGCAGCCAATACCAACCATCCACCACACATATTTTCTTCTTCTTTTTTTTTCTTTCTTTTTCTTCTTCCTCGTACCTTCGTTTCTCTGCCATTACACACTTCCGTTCTATCGTTCATATACAACGACAGAAAAATTATCCGCAGGAAGGTTTTTGTTCCTAAAGAATTCTACCTTTTTCTCTTTTTTTTTTACCGTCGTTGTACTTTTTGTTTTATATTTTTTTTTTGGTCTTATTTTATTTTCTAATTTCGTCAAGATCGAAAATTACGTTCGAAAGTGGTTGGAGACAAACTGGGTCGACGCGAAGTTCTCCTTCATTTCAAACAACGTTTATTGTATCCATTATTTGTAAAACATTGTAGAAATATTGTAATATTGTTCTATTAGATTTAGTTAATTTTGATATTACGATTATTGAAATATTTATACACGTGTATCGATCAAATAATAGATTTACGATGGAAACAAAGCTTACATTTACACATTTCGTGTAAAATCAGACATTAATTATTCGCACGGATCATTAATTGTGATTTATCTTTTCTTTGTTTCAGGAAGAGTAATAAAAAAACCCAATAACGCTAACAACAGCAGTAAGAATAATAATAACAAAAACAACAACAAGAAAAACGACAGCGACATTGACAGCGATGACGATGACTTTTCCGCGTAAGTAGAAAATCAAATTTTATATTATTAATATTAATAATAGCGATTTGAATGAGATATACATCAAAAAAAATATATATTTCATTTACACTTTCGTTATTATTCAAATCTCTATGCAATTATTATTTTATCTTAATTTAATTATTATTAATATTATTGCACTTATTTAACATACGTTCATAAATATTTGTACAAAATAAACCTAACAATATGAAACAAGCAAGTTGTTGTGTGCTTTCTCAGACTGCTTATTTGTTGCTTCGATTATCTCTTTAAACATAAATATTAATAATTTTTCAACGACACGTGTCGGTTTTTTTTTGAAATGTTTCCTATTATTACGTTCACGCAAAACTAATTATACGCAATATATTTTTCTGTTGTTTTCGTTATCTAATTGTTCGTAGAACACAAACTGCCTTCGCGTTTCACGAAAACGTTTGGTTCGAAAAAAAAATTTTCATTGAATCGCGTTAACGAAACGATTTTGAGAAAATTATCATACACATATATCTGTCTCTCTCTTTTTCGTTTTCATCTTTTCTCGTTTAACGACGAATTTACGACCACCCGACGGGATATCCTGTCATATTTCATTCGCAGTTCAAACGAAAACCGATTAACATCGATGTGTGCCTCCTGCGCGTGTGCCCATCTAAAACGTTGTGTCATTTTGTGAATTATTCGCGACGGTCAATATTATATTCTAATTTTCATCTTTTCGTCAATTCACGAGGACTATTTTACAAAAATATAAAAAAAAACCGATCTAAATTAATTATTATTAAATATTAAATATAATAAATATTAATAAATTATAAATTAATTATAATTAATTATTAAATCCTCTATCATATTATTATTATTATTATTATTATTATTAATATTTTCATTCAATATTTTTCCACGATCAAATTTTCTAACTAACTCAACGATCATTTGCTATAAATTTTTTTCATTTGTTAAATAATTTTCTATTTAAAATAAAGATCGGAAATACCACGACTTTATGAATTTTCCGATTTAACTAATATCATTCCTCTTTTTATTCTCATTTTCTACTTTGTTAACAATTCAATCGCTCAAAAATGTGATCGGTTTATTTGATTTTTTTCCGTTCCCCTACACATTTACAAAGTTCATAGAATTGAATCTACCCACTCGCGTAACAATTTAAATCGTCGAATATCGTTTATTAAACATTCGTCTTTGCGTATAACTAACTCGAATCATATTTCGTAAACGAGACTGGTGGGTGTTCGTATTTCTTCGTTTTGTATAAGCAAAGTAAAACGTTAATCGTAACGCATATAATATCGTTCCACTTTTCATCACTTCTCTCTCTCTCTTTCTCTTTACTCTCGGATAACGTTTAATAAAGTTTTCGGTTTGGACCCCTCTCTCCCTCCCACCCCCCCCTCTCTCTCTAACCGCCTCTAATAATCACTGTACACGCCCTCGAACCAAAAACTGGGTCATACCGTTTATATCGACGAAAATTAACGGTCATTGTATGAACTCATCTACAAATCAAATAATTCAATTCATTTCTTATGTTTTTTTTTTTTTTTTCTTTTTTTTATCCTTACAAATTGAAATAAACTATTCGGATAGTAATTTTTTTTCAATTCAATTTCTAAATTGTCAGATATTATCGCGAAATTAAGATAGAATCAAATTATTATAAAATCAAGTGTTTTTGCATACGAATAAAATATATTTCGGAAAAAGAAAGAGAGAGAGAGAAATAAAATTAGTTTAAGGATGATTTGTCGGTACAATCGGAAACAAAAATTATTTTACAATTTTCACTTAAATTGAGATTTTGATGTTAATATTATTAAAATGATCACTAAATTTCATTCTTTTAGAAACTTTATATCAAAATTTCAATTATAAACAAAAAAAAATAGTTGGTTTAACATCATCTATTTCAACAGATATTAAGAGATATGGATTTGATGAAAATGTCATTAACTTTTGTTTCCGATTGTACCGACAAATCATCCTTAATGTAACGTATAAAATAGATAAAAAAATAAAAAAAAAAAAAATAAATGAACTTGCTAATTATTATCGAGTAAGCAACACGCGACCTTGTTCGATAACAACGTACACCCACACATTTATATATATATATATACACGTTTATATACTTTGTTAGAAGAGTTGGTTGAAACTGGAACGATAAGGCGTTTCGGTTTCGTCGATTTGTTCGCAACAAGTCGCGATAAAACGATGAGAATCTGTCTCCGTTTCTTTTTATTTCTATTTTCTTTACTCTCTTTATTTTTCTCATTTTTTTTTTTTTCTTCTTTGCGGTTATTTATACCGAGAGAAAACGTTATCATCGGTCGTTTCTAACGTTGAACGAAACACTTTGTACGCGACAACGATATATAACGTTGAGTACGATTAATTATTGCACAATTTTTACTACTCTTATCTTTTACTTCTCTCATATTTTTTTTTTCTTTATCTTTATTATTATTATTATTTTTTTCTTTTTATTTCTCTTGATTTCCGTCGTGCTACCGTAGAAAAAATATAAACGATTAATAAACATTTCCATCGAAATTGTTTCATTAATATCAAAGTGTTTTATCATTTATCAATAATTTAACGCATAATCGTTATTATAAAATTCAATTTTTTTCAATTCTTTCCCGTGATATTGGAGAAAGAGTGACAAGTTTCCCACGTGTAAAATTAGTCCGAATTATATAAAATCAATTGGTGAATTCGAATCGAAATAATGTTTTTCTCTATCTCTTTCATTCTTTCTTTCGCATAATTACGAGTATTCGATTAAATTCATTTCAAAATATATCGCTATTTAACATTATATATGTGTAAATAATAGAATCGACGGGAGTATAATTAATGTATATTAATTAATTTACACGTCCAGGTAGAGAAGGGTACGAAAATGAAATGAAATAACACAAGATTTCGGTATCCGATTGTATAATTTGAAACATGTACGTGATATAAATTCAAATCTAAGATAGAAGTATACGATAATTATCCGTTTCCGTATTTTTACCTGGTTTCATTTGAAAGTAATTAATAACATTTATGAACAATTTCGTATAGAGACATATATAATATATTATCAATTTATTTGTATTTTATATTCATTAAATTAAACGTGACAAATATTTATATGAACGTATGTTAATTAAGAAGAACATTTAATTTAATTTTATATATATATATATATATTATTTTTGTCTTCTGATGAAATTTAGAAAATAATTATAAGCAGCTATACAGAATATTAAAAAAATCAACAAGATTACAGAAATGTTACTACCCCAATACTATTACAAAAATCTTTCATCTATGATTCAATAATCTCTTCATCTATCTTCATTTCTTCTATCATTTATCCATCTATCCTATCTTCTAAATCTTACTCTGTCTGTCTAATACTTGCTAACAACTATCGTCTACTGCTTAACGTACATTTCTAAATGTTATCGTCAATTGCATTACAACTTGTAACATCTAATCGTTGCTCGTCTAACGTCATTCGTTTTTAATTCCTAATTCGTCAATTTTCCCATGCGACATTTTCACCATGCTACAATATCGTGTCAAAACATTTCAATAATCAATTTTACATTTTCACATGACTCTATTTAAAACAAATCTGTAAAAGGTGGGGATGTTAATCAAGTCGTTAACTAACCACCTATCCTAAACCATTTCTTTTCCGTGTGTTGTAATACCGTTTACTCCCTCTTAACCCGTTTTTCGTTTGGATTTAACACACAACTGACCTACATTGACGTGCCGGTGATTAGTGGAGTCTCGTTACGCGCTCTCATCCGAGATTTCATTCTGCAATTCTCGTTTCAACCAATAGATATATGCTCTGCACGTGTATTCGAGAGGGGGGACAGGCCTCCCCCCTCACCTCTCACACACATTTGTACGTGCGCACACGACGGTGGTTTGTATTCTATCTCACTTTATGATTTTGTATTATTTTATTTTACTTTATATTTTTAAATTGTATTTCAGTTGATTTAATTTTTCTATTTATTTGTATCTAGGTATATCGGTATCACAGTGAAATAATTTCGATCTCCGTTCGGATAATTTTAATTACTGTACCCGGTGGTAGACGATAGTTATAGTATCTTCTTTCTCTTTCTCTCTCTCTTTCTTTCTTTCTCTTTCTTTCTCTCTTCTCTATCTATTTTTCGATTCAACTACATATATCTACCTATCCAGGTTGGTGGAAAAGCATTGCCTGCAAAAGCAATAAACGATCGTAAACGATTTGCCCCACGTATGTACATATCTATGAATAGCGAGAGTGTACGATCCGAATCGTTTTCGTTACGGATATTGCCAGTTCGCGATTGCTCCAGACTCGTCTTTTTTAACATCATTGCGTGGCGGGAACAAACACACATACATACATGCACACATACATACATACATGATATCACACACATTTCTATTCGCAGATATATAGCATCGATACTAAGAAGAATGAGGATTGAAACGATCTATCTCGAAGTAACCATCTATTTTTACACGTCGTCGTAATTGTTTTCGCGGTAGACTAAATTAAGTATCTCGAGTTTCGAACCGGCCAATCAAAAATTCGACATCTTCGATCGAACGTATTTATTTTCTGCGAATAATTTATTTGAAAGTGGCCTAACTCCATTTTTTCATTTTTTTCCGGTTACCCACGGTTAACATGTACAGCTTCAAATTATCTATCAATAAAGCATTTAAGATTTTTTATATTCCGAGTAAATACGGTCATTCTGGACACATAAGTTTTCAGAGTTAGTTGAATCACTGAACCGTTTATTTTGAAAGTGGCCTAACTCCATTAGGAGTAGAGATTTTGGTGTGGTAGAAATGGCATTAAAAAATATAATTTACTGTTTGTCCCCCGAGAGTATTACAATATTATCAAAAAGTGTCGGAAAGGTAATAACTTTATTGTACATGAAATGAGACAAGAAGATTTTGTATCAACAAAATTATTAGAAGACGCAATTTTTAAAAGGTTCAAGAATTCTAACGGAGAACCAATAAACTGGTTAAAAATATGTTGGATGCGTTTTGTCAAAAATGAATAAGATTTTCTATAAGACATCAATGAATGAGAACGAAAATTTGAAAGTCCTGAATTTAATACCACGTCGGGGTAGACCAAGAAAGTTCGAAAATATTGTATTGACACCACTGTATAAAAATATAAGACAAATTACAACCGCGAAATTCAAGGACATAATTGACTTATTACGATATATACCACCGGAACATCATGATTTCTTTAAATCCCTTTCACATACACAAAATGTAGATGAGTAGAAAATTGTTTTGTAATTTATGTTTGTTAAAAATATTTTGAATCGCATAATTTATGTTTTTAAAGTGTCACAAAGATATGTAAAATAAAATAAGTATTGTTTTTTCGCGATTTGAAGCATCTTAAATTATGTTAAATGGAGTTCGGTTCCTTCAAATTTTATAACGAATCTGATTGTTAATTTTGAAAGTGGCCTAACTCCATTCTTGGTAAGAAAACGCATATTATTCAATTAATAATTGCCATTATTTTAATAGGAACTGTAAATTGAACACCTTTAGATACACTTAAGCAACATAACTCATTGTTATTCTTTACGTTTATTTTGAATTGCATTGAAACGCAAACCTTTAAATATCTCAATTTAAGGTTATATGGAGTTAGGCCACTTTCAAAATAAACGGCTCGTCGATATCGTCGATTATCGTGCTCGTGTTGTAATATGAATTCATAAAAAATTCCATACGGTTATCTCTTCGTGAATTTAGTGACAACGATAGCTTGTTTCTACCGGTTTTGTTTCCAGCCGTTTTCACCCTTTCTATACAACCGGTATGCCTGCAAAATTGTTCTCTCCCCCTCCCCACCCCACCCACCGGTTTCCTCATCCTTCTTTTTCAGTCGGTACTGTACACAAGTGAAATTATTACTGCGATGTTTCCTCACACCGATGTTCAACTCTCTTCTCCATATTTTTATCAACATACACATACACGTACACGTACACATACACATATAAACGTTTACGAGTAGTCACGGTGATATACGAGTGTTCGTGTAAAGAAATACACAAATTTAATAATAATAAATGTTTTATAATAAATAAAAGGTGAGGTAAAACTACAACCAGCTCTAAGTTTTCAAGTTATTCCCAAGAAAAAAAAAACGGTAGAATGTTTAGTTGAATTCATCGGACTTTCTTCTTCATTTCTCTTTCTTCTCTCTTACTCAACTTACTTACTTCTGTTCTACTATCAAACCCTCTTAACTTTCATCCCTCTATCTTCCTTTAATGACTAAAAGAGAACTTGTGCTTTCATTCTTTTAGATAGTAAGGGACTAAAAGTGAGAAAGTAACTTTTACTATTTTTACTTGTTACAAATAGTTTCAGTTTCTCCCGAATTAGATTTCATTATGATTATTTTTGTCACAAATTTCATCCATTTTTTAAGAAGATTAAAAAAATATATATATATAAGTATATATAATATATATAGGTATAAATATATATACGAAAAGTCGGTATTTTATAGAACACTTAAGCATTTTATATAATGCCTGATGTTTTTAGGGAATGTATGCAATATAAAAATTATTACATACTTTTCTTAGACATTATATGTAATACCTAAGCATTCTATACATGCCAAATTTCACGAACATTGTTGGTAAAACATATAAATCATCATCACATCTCATTTTTATATTACAGATAATCGTCGAAGATCATTAATTGGTTCCATGTTGTTCTACACTACTTGACTACGAGAAACGGGATCCCGTTTCAATTATACATACATACAACAACACCGCCTCAAATCTTTTGTTTTTTGTATATATAGAAATAATGGTTTTTTTTTTTTATAATAGTTTTAATTCTTATTATTAAAGTTTGTAAGTAATTGTTTGTAGAGATAATTTTGTATTCTTATTGACAAAAGCTTTTAAGAAATTATTTCTATATATATATATATAGTTTCATACAAAATCTATTTTGTTTTGCATTTTATTTTGATAAAAGCTTTTAAGACATTATTTGTAGATATAATTTTTTTTGTTTTTTTTTAATTTAATTTTTTTTATAATTTTATATTATAAAATTCAAATTAGCGTATTAATTTAGTTTTTAAAAATTAATTAAATAATTAAAAAAAATTAAAAAAAAATAATAAAATAATAAAAAAAAAAAAAATAATAAAATAAAAAAAAAAAAAAAAATAATTAGAATTAATTAATTAAAAATTAAATTTTCATTATCAAAATAATCTCTACATTAGTAAATAATATTAGTATATAATTGTGCATTAGTTTTTCAACTGAAATGAAATGTAATAGTTTAATAATAGATGTAATTTTTTTTTATATTTTCTTATAATAATTTTAAGTTGTACATAGCCGAAACAATTTTGGCTATGATTATTACTCTTTATTTTTTATTATTTGTAAACACACACACACACGCACACGCACACTCACAAACAAAGATGGCATATCTGGAAGTCATTGTTTATATCAAATATTACATGTATTTTAATCTTATTCCTACGAATTACTCAAAAATCGTGTAATTCGAAGGAAAAAGATATCAGCGTGTTCTTTGAAACACGTTTTTCTCAAATACCGTATATTTCAGAGATTATTTGTATATTATAAAATATTGTACGAGAGCTAGTTTTTGAACGATCGATCAAAACATTAGATTTTCATTATTTTTCGATTTCTTCTAAACTCGTTCTCTGATTCGTTCGTTTCGTTAACGACGTGCTTGAATTTATGAGAATTTGTTCATAGTTTCAACTTTATAAGCAATTCATGATCCTCTTTACTTCCTCTCTCTCTCTCTCTGGTCTTCTCTGGTTTTCTCTAGGGAAATAGGGCGTCTTCTTTTTATGGTCTGAAAAAGCTAGAGGACCAAGGGTCGCGTCGAAGCAGAAGGGCTTCGAACGTGCTCGATGAAATAGAGTTTCGAACGGAAATGGATTCGACGAATGGGAACTCTCTCTCTCTGTTATTACCACGTTGATATCGAAACTTGCTTTTTTTTCTTTTTTATATTTTTTTTTGTCATTTCTTTCATTCTGTTTCTTCATCTCTTTTCCTCTCTTCGTACTTTTTCTAAAATCTGTACTACTAATTTTGTAATCCCTCCCCCCTCGTCTTGCGAAGGTTTATTGTATCGTTTTTATACTTTTAATTCAAAATCCAATTGATTTCAAGATTGTTTAGCTGGATTTTGGTCACCTGGGGGAGAAGCTAGGAAAAAATCGATTGAGTGTCACGATCAATTTGCATAGTTAACAAAACAAACGTATAATAATTGAATATGTTTTTGTTTATAGGTAGCTTGTATGTGCGTGCGTGTGTGTGTGCGTGACACTACGTTTTTGCTACAATAAGAATGATGCTTGAGAAAGAGAGAAAAGGATGGAGAAGAAGAATGAAAGAAAGAATGAGAGAATGAGAGAGAGAGAGAGAGAGGGAAGAGTTGCATGTACATTTTCATGGGGCTTGTTTATTTGATGCTTTCGTACGAGCTTGTAATGCGTTACCAGCTCGCAGACCTCCTCTAAGGGTTCCGTTGTGAGGTAAAGTGGAGGATCACGCGAGGGCAAGGTGGAAAGTCGAGATAGATAAAGAAAGAGAAAGAAAGAAAGAGAGAATGAACTAGCAAACAGGTTCTCTTCCTTACTTCAGGATGACGAAGTGAGTTATATCTTTGCGGTGACAGAGGGAAACAGATTCGAGTTTGAGATTAGAGAGTACCGTTTTTCTGGAAATTACCAAGAGTATTTCTTGCATGACACCGAGTCATTTTACTATTCTTAGCAAGTTAGTCCTCTTCCTTTCGATAACTAGCACGAATAATCAGCTGTTATCATTTTTTAATCTTAACTATTTGAATTTTTTTCATTAATTATAATCATTATTTTTCTATCTTTAGATTAGATTAATAAATGGATTCTCTCTGTTTCTTTCTCTTTCTTTGATATGTGTTTAGGTTTTTGTTAGGAAATTTGTCCTATGTGGAAAAAGGGAGGAGCTTCGCAAAGTTCCTATAAATCATTATTTTTTAAGTATATTATAATTATAATATTGATAGGTAAAAAAAAGTACAAAAAAAAGTACGAAAAAAAAGTACAAAAACAAAAGAAATAAATAAAAAAATAAATAAATAGGATATACGTAGAAATTAATAAGGCATTAAATAAAAGGACTATATATAAATATATTTACAGAATAATAATTAAAGTTAAACAATTAAAATCAGTAGTTAACAATGAAAATTTTCCTTGTAATCTTATTCAGCATTTAAAAATATCAATTAAATATCCAAATTGATTAATCAACAAGAAACTTTTTCAGAAAACCGCAATGTAAAGTTCTATAGAAAAGATAAAAAATCTTATGAATGTAATTCCATGTAAACCTCTGTAAATATATATCTATATAATATTTGTAGTATATATTTCGATACAAAGAATAAAAAATTACGGGAATAACCCATTGTTAAATAAAGAAAAAAAAAACAAAACAAAAGTTTGAAAATGTAGTATTGATAGTTAAAAAAAAAATAAAAAAGAGAAAATAATTACAAAAAAAAAGTAAAAAATACATACAAATAAATATAAATATATATTTACAGAATAATAATTAAAGTTAAACAATTAAAGTGATTAGAGTTAACAATAACAATTTTCTTATAATCTTATTCGCATTTACAAATATCAATTAAATATCCAAATTGATTAATCAACAAGAAACTTTTCAGAAACCCGCAATGTAAAGTTCTCTATAGAAAAGATAAAAATCTTATGAATGTAATTCCATGTAAACCTCTGTAAATATATTTTATATATATTTGTAGTATATATTTCGATACAAAGAATAAAAATTACGGTAATAACCCATTGTTAAATAAAGAAAAAAAAACAAAACAAAAGTTTGAAAATGTAGTATTGATAGTTAAAAAAAAAATAAAAAAGAGAAAATAATTACAAAAAAAAAGTAAAAAATACATACAAATAAATATAAATATGTATTTACAGAATAATAATTAAAGTTAAACAATTAAAGTGAGTAGAGTTAACAATAACAATTTTCTTATAATCTTATTCGCATTTACAAATATCAATTAAATATCCAAATTGATTAATCAACAAGAAACTTTTTCAGAAACCTGCAATGTAAAGTTCTATAGAAAAGATAAAAAATCTTATGTATGTAATTCCATGTAAACCTCTGTAAGTAAATATTTATATATTATTTGTAATATATATTTTGATACAAAGAATAAAAAATTACGAGAATAACCAATTGTTACATAAAGTAAAACAAAACAAAACAAAACAAAAGATATCGAAAATATAATATTGATAGTTAAAAAAAGAATAAAAAAGAGAGAAAAAAAGAACAAAAAAAAATAATTCTGACAACTAGACAGAGAAAGAGGGAAAAAAAAAACGAGAGAGACAAATAAAGAAAAACGCGTTCGTATCCGGCATCCAAAACGTTCCCACGGATACTCTCGGGGAAGTATTTCTAACGTTCCGGAGAAGCGATCGTTAAACTCGGTCCTGTGACTCGAGAGGATCGATTTAGCGGATTCACAGTGATCGGCGTAGCCACTCGGAAAGCTTCCATAGCTTTCTAGTCGATGATTCGCCTTTTGCTTCAGTACGTATGATCCACAAATTAGATTGTTTCATCAAGTTACTATGATCCTTTAGACTCTAAACACACTCATACACACATGATACGTGTGAGTGTGTGAAAATACAATTAATTCAATTATAGTAAAGTCAAAATTAGTTCTGTCAAAACCTTAAGACAGATCAAAACTTTTCACTAGTTGGATTGAAAAAGTAAAAAAAAAGAAAAAACAAGAAAAAGAGCTTCGGGGTCTTCTTTTTTATCATCATGGTATGGTCGAACAAAGAATATTGAAACGTTGGGTAGTGTATGAGAGGAGGATCTGTTAGAAGGGCGAAGCTAGGCAGGACTCGCACACGCTCGGTCACATCCACTCGAGGACGCAGGACAGAACGTTTAGGGTCGATGGCCTCGCACGGTTTATCTCCGTGTTCGGTGCTCTACGTATATTTCGTCTCTCTCTTTCACTCATACATACATTTTCCCGTTCCTCTTCTACCTTTCTATATTCCTCTCTAACTTTCTACATCTCTCTCTTTCTCTTCTTTCTCTTTTTTCTTTATTTCGCACACGCATTTACTTCGTACATTCGCGATACGTTTTTTTTGTTTTAACACGATCAAGGGTGAACCATCCTAATCGTTTTTTACTTTTTATCTTTTGTTTCGTTTTGTTTTATTTTATTTTGTATTTTTTATTTTTACCTCTACTAACTCTTTGAACTGTTCTTTTCTTTTCCGTTCCGAAGTCCACACCCGGGCAGGCGAGGTTTATTTTTGTCTCGGGTGGTATCGTTGATCCCGTTTGGGAAAAGTGCAGTAGGAATGTGTCGTAGTTGTCGTTGTTGTCGTCTACTCTTTGAAAGTGCCAACTCTCGAGATTTCTCACTTTTGAGAGAGTTGTTTTATCGAAAGACTAACGCGTATAGGGTGATAATAGAGATAAAGAGAAAAAGACAAAGTAGTTGAAGAGAATGCGTAAAACAGGTACTTAAGGTAACAATGAACGATCGACTAGCTCGAGTCTTTCATTCTCTTTACCGTAGCTATGTGTTCGTACGGTATTTGATCTGTACTACTTTGCAGCAACGTCATCCATTTTCATCTACCTCCGGCAAACTAACTGTGATTTTCAGGATTTTCATCGAATACACGCATAACAATTATTTCATTTATTTAGCTAAACCAAATGTAAAAAAATACGCCTAATCATATTATATTTATATTTTAACACTTTAACGACCGCACGTCTACGCAGTCAAACGTCGTCAGGAGCCGAAAAAAAAGAAGAAAAAAAGTAGGCAATAATTACCTGTAATCAAAGACGTGACAATGAAATATGAAGCCAATAACAGTATCCACAATTGTTTACGTTTATAAATTATCACACGAAGAGTGTGTTATTGGCTAAAAATTTCGGCGGTAGCATCACACGCATGTTGTGTGAACGGTCGTTAAAGTGTTAAGAATTTGTAGGCGTAATTTTTTCAACGAAATTTGTATTTCTTCCATATTTGTTATTTTTTCCAGTTTTGTTTGTTGTCTTTCCCATAGCTATGTGTTCGTACGGTATTTGATCTGTACTACTTTGCAGCAACGTCATCCATTTTCATCTACCTCCGGCAAACTAACTGTGATTTTCAGGATTTTCATCGAATACACGCATTACAATTATTTCATTTATTTAGCTAAACCAAATGTAAAAAAGAACGCCTAATCATATTATATTTATATTTTAACACTTTAACGACCGCACGTCTACGCAGTCAAATGTCGTCAGGAGCCGAAAAAAAAGAAGAAAAAAAGTAGGCAATAATTACCTGTAATCAAAGACGTGACAATGAAATATGAAGCCAATAACAGTATCCACAATTGTTTACGTTTATAAATTATCACACGAAGAGTGTGTTATTGGCCAAAAAATTTCGGCGGTAGCATCACACACATGTTGTGTGAACGGTCGTTAAAGTGTTAAGAATTTGTAGGCGTGACTCTTTCAACGAAATTTGTATTTCTTTCATATTTTGTTATTTTTCCCAGTTTTGTTTGTTGTCTTTCCCATAGCTATGTGTTCGTACGGTATTTGATCTGTACTACTTTACAGCAACGTCATCAATTTTCATCTTCAGGATTTTCATCTTCAGGATTTTCATCGAATACGCTCATAACAATTATTTCATTTATTTAGCTAAACCCAAAGGTAAAAAAAAACGTGTAATCATATTATATTTATATTTTAAGAATTTGTAGGCTTAACTCTTCGAACGAAATTTGGATGTTTTCCATATTTTGACATTTTCCCTTTTTGCTTGCAGGGATCTAGAACAGGATTTAAGATTATCGGAAGAAAGCGAGGATGAAACGACAACTAAAGTGAGTAAAATAATCATCGAAAGTTGTCATTTCATTATCATAACTTGCCCATTAAACGATTAAACGAGAAAGTAAAAAGAATAAGTATAAAACTAGCGCGTATGTAAATCGATAGACAACAAGTAACAGTAGTAGTAGTAGTAGTAGTAGTAGTAGTAGTAGTAATAGTAAATGACTTGAACGGGTTTGTGAAAGAAAGAAAAAAACAATTCACAAGCAGAGTAGAATAAAAGTTTCCTTTCTCCTTTCTATCGACATGTTTCTCTATCGCGATTCACTTCTTCCATTTTGTTCCTTCCCCAAGAATACTTCCGCAGGTTGGTACCACCTGCTTTCAATCGATGATAGAGTAAGTTACGTTCATCATATTTCGCCTCTAATGCAAATCGAATCGCGACTATTTACTTGTCAATCGTTCGAGTGATAACATTTGATTGATTTGTTATCATAGGAGACCCCGTCAAAACCTACTAGAGGAAACAGGAGTCCACATCTACCTTTAAGGTAAGTAATCTGTATATTTAATATTTTGTTATATATAATATTTAAAATGAATATTGAAATATATTAAATGAACGACGTGTTGAACATTGTGATTTATAGATATCATTCGTCTTGTAGTTTGACGACACCATCGTTGCCAAGTATGGTACCTGGACCTACACCAACGGAATTATCCCCAATACCGATGTCACCTTTAGGCCCACTATCACCTACGAGGCCTTTGAATTTGCCTCGACCTGTATCACCGATGAAGAAAAAGTCACCGGAAAAATTGTCTACGCCACCCCCTCTAAGTCCGATACCATCGGTGAAAGATTCACCCAATTTAAATCACAGACCACCCAGTCCACCCGGTCAAGCACCTCAAAGTTCACCCAGTGCTAGCTCGAGTTCGGATTCAGGGTCTGATTCTGGTAGCGAATCCAGCGATGATTCCGACGAAGAAATTAATCAACCTTCAAACGGCAAGGGGCCTTCAACACCACCACCCATCTCTCCTAAACCCATGGAATTGAATCAACCTGAACCTCCCGAGGTATTACAGGAAACCAAAAAGAGATGGAATCTTAGTAATTTTTATAAAATTACCGTACCAAACAATGAGAAGGATGAAACGAAAACGGTTCAGGTAATTCACCTTTTTTTTTTAATCAATCGTTGTTATTTCGATACGATCTATTAAGAATTTTCAGCTCTGTCGAATAGAATATTGAACGCGAATGGTTTTAAACTTTCTTTTAATAAAATGGAAAGTCTCCTCGAGTTTATTTTTTGTTTTTAACACTTCTTTTCGTTATATTTCGTTCAGGGTGGAGCGAGGTTGGAACAGACGACGCTTCAAACGTCCGAGGCTCAAGAAAAAACTCAAGATTGGCAATTGGACGATGGATTGAAGCAGACGCACAATTCGACTATGATGAATATGCTGAGCGACAGTAGTCATCAGTCGGATAAAAATCAAACTGTCGAAGAAAATCGTTATGAGGTAGAGAAACCTAAAATGACGGATACGAAGAAACGTGGTCGACCGAGGAAATCGACCAAAAGTCCAAAGGGTGATCACAGAACATCCGATTTCAACAAAAGTACCAAGTCCTGTAATAGAATACGATCGAATCCCAAAAAGAAGAGATCCATTTCGAAGGCAATCGTTGAAACGAGTGACGATGACAGTGATGAAATATCGCGGGATGCTTCGAGTGATTCGGACAGTGATAGGACAGCACCAACTCCGATCACACCTGTGATCACAGTTATTGCTGAGAAACGAAAATCGAGGCTTAGCATATCATCGAGTGAAGACGAGAGTCCTCCCAATGAAAAGAACAGCGCATCCGAGAGCGAATCAGCACGTTGGAGGAGAACTGCTATGAAACAGCGTACCAAATTGGCAGACTCTCCTAAAAAACTGGACAAGAAGAAAAATCCAATTAAGGGTAAACCAAGAAGGCCCAGATCAAGAGTTACCAACATCAATGCTGGTTCTGATTCGGACAGCGAGTCTGACATCACTATAAGAAATCGCATACAAGTGGCTAGGTAAGAATCATTTCTGATAAATAAAACTTTAACGATCGAGAAAACAACAATTTTTATATTTTCTTACGTTTATTTTTTGATTCTATTTATATATCACAATGTATGTTCAGTCTTTTTAATTTAGAAACGATATTTCATTTTGTAGAGTTCAACCTAGACCAAGAATAATACCACCAACGAGAACGCGTTCTTTGGAAAATTCTGATAGCGATAATAGTCCAACTTCTAAGTTGCAAGAGGATGATGCTGGTAACGTCCAGGATAAAAAGAAGAGTGACACTTTGCGAAAATTGTTTTCGATATCTAAAGGTGGTGCGAAAGGTGGTGGTAAGGGTGGAAAAGGTGGTGCGAAAGGTGGTAAGGGTGGGGGAAAGTGTGGTATTTATGTTCAGGAGTATACGGCATCGGCCAATACGCCGAACGGTAGTGAAAGTCCGTACAAAAGGCCAGCATCGCAATCGTCGAACAATTTAATGTTGCCACCGTTGACTTATAAGAACGACGTGCCGAGTCTAATGTGCAAGATCGATCTTAATAGAATAGCCCACTTATCGTCGAGAGGACAGGAACTGAGACAACATACGGAACTTCCGGATACCAGGCCATCCTCTAGGCCACCTTCTAGGCCACCTTCTAGGCCATCTTCTAGGCCATCTTCTAGGCCATCATCGAGGCCATCTTCAAGACAATCTTCGGGCGTGCACGCTCAAGCATCAAGACCACATACTCCAGAGGAAGGGGAGATAATCGATGCCTCGCCTGCTCGGCAACGTTCTTCCGATGGTGGTAGGATTCGTGGTGTTGATAGTACCGGTGTTGTGGATAAGTGCGACAAGAAGAGTCGTTCGAACTTAACGAAAAAATCCTCATCCCAGTCATCGAGTTCAAAAAACTTAATTGGTAGTGGCACTCGCAGTGCTGGTAATAATCTCAGTGCTGGTAGCTCTAGTGCCACTAATACATCTAAAAGAAAACGTAATACGAGCAGTAGCTCAGGGTCTAGTTTAAGTGCTACATGTTCCACGGATTTAAAATCCAAACCCGGCAGTTCTGAGCACAAAGAAAAAAGGAGGAAACACGCCGAATCGGAAGCAACCACGTCTAGGCCTTCCTTAAGTAAGGTAATTCGTTCGTAATTTTGTTTCTCCGAATAAACAGTATTCCATCGTGTCGTTTTTATAAACATTTATTTCGTTAGTTCAACAAATTGCATTCAATCCTTAATCTAGATTTTACATTTATGATAGGTGAACGACAACCTACAACCAACCAATCACGAGCGGGAAGAAAGGACTGATGCGAATATATTACCACCCCCACCCCCACCACAACGTACCTATTATTCGTATTTTGTCGACCCGCTTAACGAAGTTTCGGAAGATCAGGATAGGTAATAAATTATTCCCTCTTAAAATAACTTATCTTTTTGTTAACTTTATCTACTTTTTTTTAATCCTTATTTTTTTTTAGCACTTATACCTTATAATGTGTATGGCGTTGAACTGAAACTAGGGCAATAATTGTTTAGCAAATAAAATATTAGTTCAAAAAAAAAATAAAACAAACAAGATTCTAAATTTAAGATGACAAGAAATAGGAATAGCAATAACAACAAAGTATCTGTTTTATATTACAATATTTATATTATAATATAATAGGGACCAGAATCAGTACCTGACAGAAGCAAAACGGTTGAAGCACAGCGCCGACGAAGAGTGCGAACTTACAGCACAGGGAATGTTGTACTTGGAAGCCGTTTTGTATTTCTTACTTACTGGCAACGCCATGGAGTCTGACCCTCTTACGGAACGAGCGTCGTTCACGATGTACAGAGATACCCTCAGCCTCATAAAGTGAGTAGATCTTTAATTAACTACAAACTCCCTTACGAAGAGGGAGAAAAAAAAGAGAGAGAGAGAGAGAGATAGAAGTACTTGCTAATTAAAGCAATATCTACGATTTTGTTCTATCTTTATTCCAGATATATCTCATCAAAGTTTAAGAGCCAACAAAATAACTCGCCGGAGAGCAGTATAAATAACAAGTTAGCTGTCCTGAGGTGAGTACCATTCACTCGAGACTCTTTTACATTCGCCCCTCGATGATTATTACGTAGTAGACTACACGCAATACCGGTGTACACAATATTTTATATTCTCAATAATATTTTTATTCTCTTTTTTTTCAGCCTTTGGTGCCAGTCACTTTTATATTTGAAAATGTTCCAAATGCTCAAAATGGATGTTAAAGAATATCAGAAGATTCTTAATGAATATCATCAAAAAGTAAGTTAACGTTTTAATCAAATGATGTAGTTCATCGTCATTCATTTTGTTTAACTTAAAAGAAAGAAGAAAAAATAAGACTTAATGAAATTTCTAATTGTAGCCCGCTCAAGCAACACCTATGCTACCGGAAGGTCAAGGTACACCATCCTTGTCTCCGACACCGTCTCCCGCTGGTTCAGTTGGTAGCCAAAGTTCGGGTTACAGTAGTGGAGAATTAGCTAATCGAGCAGCTGCTGCACCTCCGCCTCAGCCCCCGCCACCACCCTGCGTCAGCGTTCCTCTCCACGTCCATAACGCCATGATCAAACAAAATTATTATTTTAGTTTGTTGCTTACCTGTCACGATCTTTGGGAACAAGCGAACGCTTTGGTAACGGATAAACATAAAGGTACGTATAGAATATTTCGATATCATTAATAATATATTTCATTGTCTAAAGAAAAATCATTGTACGATCAATCATCTTTTTTTTATTTAGATTTTTTTATCGAGCTGGACGAGAAGATGGGACCCCTCACACTGAACAGCTCGCTTTGCGATCTGGTGCGTTACGTGAAAGCCGGAATAAAGAAGCTACGTGCTCTCTGACCACAATGGCACAGCCCCCGACCACCCACCCCCAATTACATTACCTCGCTACCACAAAACATTGCAACTTATCCAACGATGTTCACGTAAATCTTGCGTGACCGTTCGTTCGCTCTTACGACACTTGGACAAACACAACAACGTCGTCGTAAGCGCAATTTTCATCGATTACATTGATTGAAAAGAAAAAAACAAGAACAATTGTTTTCTTTAACGCGAGGGAAGGACTCTACTAGTGAATCCAATGGATTGTTTTTTTAACAAAAGAAGAAAATGCGGGGGATTAGGGAGAATTATCTAAAAAAAGAAAAGGAAAATGAATAATTTTGGTCACGGGGTGCGAAGGAAAGAAGAGTACCAGGCAGAAACAAGAAGAAAAAGAAGAGGAATGGAAGAAAGTAACGCGCAGGAGTGGGGAAAAGCTATAAAAAACGAAATGATAAATCCTCGGCCCGTGATTGACGATAGAAGAAAATGGTGCGTGCGGTGATTTTGATGATTTATTAACATTGCAAGAAATATGGCGTTCAAGGAACACTGACAAAAATTACTCTTCTAAAGACAATGCGCGAGTTTGATAAAAAAAAAAAAAAAAACAAATGAATTTAGCACGATTTTAGTAGTCAATTTATTGCGGATCGCGCTATATACATACATACAATATTTATAATATATATATAATATAATATAAATATATATATATATATTAAAAGGTATGTCGATTATTCTTAAACATAACAAAAAGAAAAAAAAAGAAAGAATCATGAAAGGGGTGCTTTAGCCCAACAAAAACTCTCTCTAGGAAAACGGTTAACAATAACTTATATCTATTTTTTCGAAGTGTCCGCTTTTGTAAGTTATCATCGCATAATAGAAATGATGAGGAAAATGATATGAGATGTATGGAGAGGATGATTAATTGAGTGATTAATTAATTCATTAATCGAGGGTAATAAGCGTAAAGGTTAACGTAAGATCAGTGATCGAGGAAGTTTCGATAATAGAGAATGTAAAGGGGTTGAAGATGAAGAAGTTAAATAGATGAATAGAAGTGCCACAGGAGCGCCCGTGTTTTCTTGCTTCACGGTGCGCAACATCCGACGTTACCTGAAGCATGAGTCTCGTCTTATTATCGACGATTCGCATGCGACGAAATAAATAAATAAATAAATAATTAAATAAATAATTAATTAAATAAATAAATAAATAAATAAATAAATAAATAATTATAAATAATTAAATAAATAAATAATTATAAATAAATGAAGGAAAAAGAAGTAAATAAATAAAAAAAAAAAACAAAATACACAATTATATACATATTTACATATAGTTTATTACGCATTATAAAAAGTAAATAAATGAATAATTATAAATAAAAAATATATACATCTATATATATATATACATTTATGTATATGTATATAAGCGTAAATACATATATATAGATATGTATATATATAAATATATAAATATATTTAATTGAGAGAGACGAGCAAAAAGATTACGTCGAGAGGCACATCTGATTTATCCGTGTGGCGGATTATTATATTTGTGTGTGTATATGTATATATATAAAAAAAAAAAAGATTATGAATAATGATACGTCGCATATTCCTTGAGCGGGAGAATATGTGAGTTTATTATTAGACGAATGAGGGAAGAAAAATGGCAAACAAAAGTATCGATATAATATGATCAAAGGCTGCAGTCCTACCATATATATATATAATATATATATATATATATATATACACACTTGAATGCGTGTAAAGAGAGACAAGAAGATGAACAACAACAAAAGCAACAAAATAAAAAAATGGAAAAACTAAATAAAATGGACACTTTGTAGATAGATGACGACGTTGGGGTAATTTAATACGCAACAAATAGTTATGGATTATAAAATGAAAAGAAAAAAAAAACAATTAAAATTAATATTAAAAATTAACATTTAAAATTAATATTAAAATTAAAATTAAAATTAAAATTAAAATTAAAATTAAAATTAAAATTAAAATTACAATTAAAATTAAAATAATAATGCGAAAACGCAAACAATACATATTGTTTACATTATCTAGAATTATTACTGGGGAAAATAAGTAGGGGTTAAATAGAATAATAATGAAAAGAGAGGAGTGTAGTGCATACGTGTATACATAGTACTGATATGATGAGTGTATGCTGATGCGACAGGGGGGTTAAGGGGGAGGGATGTACAGGAGGCGTATGTAAAAAATAAAACGCCGGTCAAAGAGTCATGTAAAGGAATGGGGAAAAAAAAAATCTTTATTTAGCGATATCTAAACTGAAATGAAATAGGATGAAATGAAATGAAATGAAACTAAGCGAAGCGAAATGATATGAAATGAAATGAAATGAAATGAAAAAAGAAAGAAAGAAAGAAAAGGCGTATCCGATAAGTAAGTTGTTCATGTGTATATTTTTGTAAATAGATATATGTAAATGCCGCCGCCTTGAGGGTGATCCATGTCGTAGTTTAGACTAACGACGGATCAATAAACCCTAATTTTTGCTACCACAGATCTTATCGAGAATCGGGTCCCTTCTGGTTAACAATAACGCATGTATACACAAGCGTCTCGCATACACACGACATTTACACGTAACACATAAAAGTGCGCGCGCATACACATGAAAAAAAAAAAAGAAAAAAAACCTAACTAACAAACAAACAAACAAACAAATAATACCGTTTGAATCAATTTATATATCTTGGATTATTTATGATACAGAGATCCTCGTTAGGATACAACCCTGTCGTCTAATTTCTTTTTTTTTTTTTCTTTTAACTTTTCTTTTCCTATTTTTTTTCTTCTTTTTTCCCCTTCTATTCCTCCCCTTTTGAAAATATTCTTTTTCGTCTCATCCCATCACACTCATCGATTCCGTCTTCGTTCAACGGGTTTATTTTTCATTCTTTTTATTTCTTTTTTTTAACTTTATTTTAATTCTATTTTCTTTTTTTTTTTTATATTTTACACTCTATTACTCGTGTGCGTCTATAAGTTCCATCATTTTTTACGAAGTGATCGAACAATAATATTTAGTGCGTATCGAAGCAATGAATGTATTCGCGAATTCAAATTAAACTCTCGGGTTTATATTTTGTTTGTTTGATTCGTTGAATTAGATCGATCAAATTGAAAGAAAAAAAAACAAAAAAAAGAAAAAAACAATTAGTATTAAAAAGAAAAAAAGAAGAAGAAGAAGTTAATTTTTTTCTTTGACGTTTAAAACGAACAATAATATATTTGTATATTCGAATATGAATCGGTAGCGATACTATTTCACTTTTGTGTCTAAAATAAATCGGACCAAAATCATTTAATTACGAATTTTTAATCATTCGATACAAAAGTGTCACCCGCGCGGTTTTTCGATATCTTTCTCTCTTCCTTTCTTTTTCTCTCCTATTTTTCCCCTTCTCTCTCTCTCTCTCTCTCTCTTATTCTCTCTCTATAATTCTTTTTTTTTAATAATACGAAGGATGCGTTCTTTGCAACAACAAAAAAGAAACAATAATAAAATTAATAAAAAAAAACAAAATAATGAACGAATGTAAAACAGACTAGGACAAATTAAAAATCGTCGAGTTGGCTGGTCAACGAATGTCCCTATAGTTACTAAGCGCGTGGTCCAATGGTTCAGGGGATACAATTTTTATATTTTCTGTGTGTGGTTCAACGCACGTTCGTTGCAATTTTAATGAATGCCAACGGCGAGCAGTAATACAAGTTAAAAAAGAGAAGTAAAAATAAAAAAAAAAGATAAATACAAATACAAATAAAATTATATTAAATAAAAGTAAATAAATAAATAAATAAATAAATAAAAATAAAATAACGAAAAGAGAGAAAATAAACGCGTGAATCAACAAAACGACGATGAAAAGAAACTTTGTTAATAAGAAATAAAGGAACGAAGAAAAGGAATGAAAAACCCCCATAAAGAAGTAGCGATTGATTAAATTGAGCGCGCGAGATGGGTGTTGATTAAAAATTTATTAAAATTGAAAAAAAAAAAAATAATATTAATAAAAAGGATGAGAACGTTGTGAATATTTTCGAGAGACACATATTTTTTAGCGGGTACGTATATCAGGCGCGTTTACCTGCCAACTCGTACGACTACGTCGACAAAACGAGTAAGAAAGAAAAAGAAAATTGTTATGAAAAAAGGCGAAGATCGATTTTATTAAATTGTATCATCGGATGCGACATGTTTTTGAACACTATTGTTTTTTTTGATTCTTTGCGTGCGATATAATTTTTAAGTTATACATATTTTTAATTTAACTTTGAATAATTCTCAAATGTATTTTCTGCGCCGAAAAAGTTTGTCCGAAAAGTTCATGTCGATTTATATAAAAAAAAAAAAAAAAAGAAACAAATATATATGTATATGTGTATATAGGTATATATATTTAAAAAAAAAACAAAAAAACAAAAAATATATAGAAAATCGATGCCTTGGAATTTTTTCTTTAAAATCGGTACGAAATCTTCCGGACGAACTTAGAAATTTAACTATTATTACTTTTCTTCTTATTATACTTCTTCTTATTTTCATTTTCTTTTCTTATTTTCTTTTACCCCGCGAATATGCATTGCTTCCGATAAGAAAAAGAAAAAAAAACAAAACAAAAACTATAATAAAGTGCGTCTTACCGCCTGCTCGCCAAGCATGACGATGATTAATTTTTTTTTTTTTTATTAATAATAATAATATTAGAAGGCATAATGTACACACACGACTTTATTGTACTTTATTTTATCTTATTTTACTAATTATTTTGTTTTCTTCGTACAACAGTCGAATCTTGTTAGCAAAATTATACACGTTGCAAGAAGAGACTCTACTCGTCGTAATTTTATTAAAAAAAACAAAGTAATAAACTTATCAGCGTTTCCTCTCCCCCTTGACCCCGCAATGAAATTCCTTTGGAATTCTATGATTGAGTTTCTTTATAAGACTGGCAATAATCATTAATTAAAAAAAAAAATAAAAAATAAAATACTACCAATAAGGGGGAAACCAAAAGTATTGTAGAGGGGTGGTAGTCTTGCAACGTGCAACCAAACACACTAATTACAAATAATTAAATAAAGTGTTGAAATTATTTTTAACAACTATTTTTAATAATTTTTCTAACGAAATCCGACTGTATTATTACCAGACCGTTTTACTATAATTATACATAGATATATACATATGTTTACATATATGTATGTTTGTATGATGTATGTAAGTATGTATCTATGTATGTATTTATGTATATACGTAAATCG
>NW_025113099.1:3168967-3248458 GCF_010416935.1 Polistes fuscatus
TCAACGAGACGACACGGGAATAAGAGGGAAGATGAAGAAAGAAAAAGAGGATGAGAAGGAGGAAGAGGAGGTGTGATGATGGAAGGTTGGGGTGGATGAACCCCTGTAAAACTCGACACGAGACGAGAAAGGCACACCGGGATCTTTAAAAGGACACGTATCGGGATTTTTAACATCGATAATACAAAGAGATAACTAATATATTATTGATTATTATTATTATTATTATTATTATATACTAAGTCGACGATCTTCTCGATTTTTCGCGCGTTTTTCTCTGTTTTTATTTTCTTTCTATAAAAAAAAAAAAATCTTTTTTTATTTATTTTATTTTAATTACTAATTTAATTAATTTTAATTTTAATTATTACCCCTATGAAAAAAGATTTCGTTCTCTCTCTCCTCGGAGCTCTCGCACAGCTAGGGAATTAATCAAATTTTGAAGAAATAGGGAAAGGCATGTGAATGGTAACTGCACCAAGGAATGACCAAACTCGCTTATAAATGATGATAAATCATTATCTGCTCGATTTATATTTGATTGTACATACGATTATAATTATTATTAGTATTTTATAATATATTATTATTATTATTATTATTATTATTATTATTATTATTATTATTATTATTATTATTATTATTATTATTATTATTATTATATATTACTACTATTATTATTATTATTCTTATAGTATTTATTAGCGCGAACACAAAAAAAGATTAAAAAAGAAAAGAAAAAGGTAAAATGTGTAGCGCATTGCAAATGCCGAGATACGTAAGATACATAAGAAAAATTGTTGACAAAAATTCTATGAGAGTACCATAATCTTTTAATTATTATTATCATTATTATTATTATTATTATTTTCTCATTAAAAAAAAAAAAAATGAAGAAAAACTTAAATGAAAGTATCGATATTTTCATTTCTATTTCTGATTTTTTTTTTTAATTTTTAATTTTTAATTTCTTTTTTTTTTCTTCAATTTTACGTAAGTAATAGCGAATGGTCAAGAACGAAAGACTTTATTGATTAGTTTATCACAACATTTCCTCTCTCTCTCTCTCTCTCTCACACACACAATTAAGTCTCCTAATAATCTCTCTACATTTCTTCTCTCTTTCTCTCTCTCTCTCTCGTGATGAATGAAAATTGCAAATAGTCGTTGTCTCTCGATTTTGTCTTTCGATATATCGAATTATCGAGATGGCATCGTATTTATTAATTTTTCATTTTTTTTTTTTTAAGTAATCTTACTTTTGTGCATAGAATTTCGAAATCTATTGAATATCTTCCTTACTATTATTATTATTATTATTATAATATTAATATTATTACTATTATTATAAGATTGTTATACGAGTAACCCGAATGGTGACGCATAATATCTCTTTTCCACGATTTTTCTTTTCTTTGTAACGAATTACGGTGCAATCAATTAAATCTCGCGAGTTTGTACTTTTTAATTAAACGGGGGAGGAAAATGGTTAAACGTCGGGGTTGAACGTGGGGTGAGGTGGGAGGAAAAAGAAGAAAAGAAAAAAAAGAAAGCTATAAAAAAATAATACGATATATTATTGCAATTTTAGAATAATGGAAGATAAGAAACCGTATGACAATATATAAATATATGAATAATATACGTATATATATATATAAATATGTATATATGTATGTATATTATATTATATTTTGTGAATGAAGGCTTTTTTACCTACTTTATAAAATGATCACAGTTACAAGAGAGTTAATAGATAAAGTTTGGAAATAAATTATGAGAATTAAAACAAAAATAAAAAAAAATAATGAAAGAGAGAGAGAAAACAATTTGTATCGATCGTGGTTTGTATAATAAATCGTTAATACGTAAGAATATTGAATCGAGAAAAAGAAACCGAACGAGAGAGAGAGAGAGAGAGAAAGAGAGACAGAGAGAGAGAGAGAGATTATAATAATTGAGCACTGTCGGCCAATCGGGAGACGGTTTCTCACAGATCATAGATCTATTAGTTTTCTTTTATGTTTTGTGTGCCTAAGGTTTGCATTATAATTAATATTTTATTATATTATCATTATTAATTATTATTATTTTATTATTATTATTATTATTATTATTATTATTATTACTATTGTGTATATGGTATAAATTGTAAAAAGGAACGTAATTTACTACAATAATTCATTTTACAGAGATCGATAAGATCCTCTGAATAAAGAAAAATTGTTTAAAAGCAAAGGATTAAATAAAATATTGACCAAATCAATAGTCGCAACAATCCTTGAATTAGAACGATCTGCATGTTCTCTAATTCGTTTATAATTTACGTTAAATCGATAATTTTGTATTTTTGATAGATCCTATTTCCATTTATTCAAACAAGGTTTCTCAAAATCGTGACTCGTGATTTTATAAGAGTTCGGTGAAATTTGAGCAAAAATAATTTGTTAAGAATATCGTGAAAAGTTTGAGAAACCTTGTTTTCAATTTTCCTGACTTCCTTCCTTTTTTAAGCATATATCAAATCGTTCGAGAAAAAATACGAGGATCGAAGCAACGAAACCGAATAAGAGAATGTAAAAAACAAATGCTAGATCGGTTAGAGTCAATGATCGGTAATTATTATCTTTCATTATTTTTTCATCTCTAAACAACCATTCCGGTTTATAATTCCACGCGGATTCAGTTACCCAATATCTGATCAATCCGCATTGCCACATACGTTGTAAAAGATTACTAACCCTATCGTTCAATGGCCAATTAGGACGAACAACGTAAGCTGAATACAAACTTATCAATCTGTGTTTGGAAACATGTAAATGATTTTCAAAACCGATTTTCATTAATCTTAAACGTTCCGCGGCACAGCCAACGTCTTTTTGTTCTAACACGTATTTCGAACAATTCCAATGATTTACAAATTTCAAACGCGAACGAATTTCCTCGTCGAAGATAATGTTTTGATAAGAACTAAATATGTACACTTCGAAACCAGAATTTTTTAAATCGTCTATACAATCTATGTTGGATTTTTGTACCGGTGACGTTAACAGCGACGAAAGACTCCCTTGAAACGTTGCTCCTGTGATTAAAAATAATAACACTACTGTGATCAAGTAAATCCTTAGAGACGTTTTCTCTACTTTTCTTACAATCGTTGCACCAATTACTATTCTTAATGCTTCGAGGAATGCAAAAACCATTCCTTCTTTTTTAACAGTAACAAAGATTATTATCGTAGCGAGAAATACCAGGATTGTTCCGATAATCAATTTGGGGTTCATAAAATTTAGAATTTTGGATGGTCCGGTCTCGTAACCAGCGTAACGCGACAACAAGCTTATTCCAGTATTTATATGACAATAAGTGAACGATACGTTCATATATTTGTTGAATATGTATTGAGAATTTAAAAGTATGTCCTTTTTACCGGAATTAATGATATCGAAAATACCCTGATTTGATTTGGAACGACCAAAGTAACTTTGAGCAGTGTCATTGGTGATCGTCACTTGTAAACTTGCATTTAATTTATTCCATAATGTTTTTGCTATATTTCCATCCACTCCATGGTAATTTTCATAGCCAGTATTGTTCGGGTTTATTATTAAACTAGGTGGAAGAGATATCGCTATTGCTTTTATTTCTTTCCCACCGAGTGTCAAAGTTTTAGGAAAATCCAAGTTTGAACAGGTCGTTTTATCTTTTGATCAAAATTATTTACGAATAATATTATAATAAAAATCTGTTAATGAATATTATTTAATAATCGTTGGAATCAGTAAAGAAAGTGTTCTTACTGTTAATAAATTTTTGTTCATATAACGTCCAGTTTCTGTTTGATGATACGTTCATTGGTTTTTCCCAAACTTCTTTCCATTCTTTTAAAGCCCAGTTCGTGTAAGGATTGTAAGTATACATCATCATTTCTTCGTTAGAATTAATACAAAAATATGTGGAAGAAAGTATTTCTTCTTTCCAAATTATTTGAAGAAAATCATACGCCCTATCGCAACCTTTTTCCAATGTTTTAGCATCGATTATCAAATATAACGCATAAAGATTCCACAATTTTGAATTTTTTAGTTTCGTTAGAAAATATTGCAATGTTAAAGGATTGGATACTATCGCTAAAATGATTTCTGTCTTTTTAGATATGTCATGATCAAAAATTTGTAGATTACTATCATTCGAAATGGAAATTTGTATTTTTAAAACAGTAAAAATATTAAAAAGTTTCGATGAGAAACCAATTGATTCCTTAGTATCACTCAACAAAGTAACGAAGCGTTTTCTTTGAATCGCGCAATTTGATAACGTGTCAATCTATAAAAAATTCATTATTATAAAATTGAAATTTATTGAAATATTTAATTTTAAGTACCAATTGTTCAGTTGCATTGTCGAGTTGATTAAAACGATAAAATTGAATTTCTGAATTACAAAACATGACAATATAAGAAAATAATATTATTTTTATAAACAACGTCATCTTCGACTAACTGTACAAGTCTGGTTCTTAAACAATACTAAATTTTGTTGCAATATTTTCGAGTCTTATATATCTCGACTAATATCGAAGAAAATTCATTGGCTTATTTTGAAGGTAAATATTACATTGCAAAATTTCAAGATCTGTACATATTGATACAACAATTATTTTTACGATAAAAATCGATAAAATTGTACAGCGAGAACATACCAATTCTAACTTACAAATGACGCAGCACCCAATGTCGCTAGAATTTTATCGTTAAATGTTAATCTCTGAAAACGTAATTGTGCAATGCATGCTGGTGAAATTATCGATTGAATTTTTTTTCTTTATTTCTTAACGAAATAATAATAATCAGCTACAATTTTATCGATTCCTTTCCGTGAAATAATTGCGATGTTATCGTTAAGCTTCGACGCAAATCTCCGAAGACTTAAAAATGTAATACTTGTTTGTAAAATTACCTATCGAATAAAATTATTTTCCGCGAAATCCCCCTCCAATTTTGTTAATTTAAAAAAAAAGAGTACAGTTACACAAATATTTAGGGCTGTAATTGTTAAAGAATTTTAATTCATTATAAATCATGTTTAGTTTTTAAATGCGTATGCCTTCAGAAATGCATTTATATAAATATTTAAAAATGAAACAATATAAGACACTCAAATAAGAAGAAATCCAGGAGGGCTGATGATAAATCCAACGATGATCACCTGCAACAAGAAGCAAACTATATTAATCATAGAATCGAGTCATACAATAGCCTAACATATAAGTGGTCCAATTCACAGATGCACTTTTCATTTGAATTCACTATTTATTTTTATCCAATCTTTATTTACCATATGTAAAATAAAATAAAATTTAAACGCGTGATTTTACATTAAAAAACATAATTAATTAAGAATCAAAAAAAGTAGAAATATTATAAGTTACTATAATAAAAATAAAATCTATAAATTATTATAAAATACTTTTAAACTACATACGTTATATATAAAAGAAAAATTGCAAATTTAATAAAATACGAACACAGTGAAAAATTTAAAAGACAAAATTAGAAAAGAGAAATGACTGTAATATTTACTGAACGTTAATCAAACTTCAAAATTTAATAATACAAGAATTTTAATATTTCTGACTCTAACTAATTAAAAACTTATGCATCTTTTGGACGATTTTGATGGACACAAATTTGGTGTCCCAAGGAGATGGAATGGTCCATCATCTCCAATTACAATTACAAATTAATGACGAGCAAGAAATTAATATAATAAAATATAAAATATGACTAGAGAGCTATTCTCGAAAAGTTCGAACTTGCTGTTCGAACCCTTGAAAATAACTCAAAAGTCTATGTAGTTGCCCTCTTCGGCCACAATTAAGTGGGGGCCTCTTCGGCATTAGCCTCTTCGGCATTTAGCCTCTTCTTTCTTCATTCCCTGAAAACTGCATTGGACATTTTCTACGCGCGAGCAAGATAGGATCTTTCATACTACGTTTACAAATTAACTCGTATTTTTCTAAGATTTTATTTCTCAATTATTAAAAAATTGATTTACATTCTCTGATCATTATTACAGCTCGTGAACCATCAATGATCTTAGAGTTCATTGACATGTACACGAGCACAATTAATTGAATGTCCAAGCAGATAATTATACTCGATGAACTAATAACACGTCGCATTTTTACTATCCAGTAATAAAATCGAATTGAAATAAAAATAATACTATAAATGCATTGCATTTACTTGCAATATTTCTATTCAATTTATTCTTTATACTGAATTATATCAAATATAAAAGACTAAATCGCGATAGTGCGAAGTGTTAGTTATAATACTTAAAACTAAGTATCAAATTCATCAAAGTATTTGCGAATTTGTTCGACTCTATCTCCTTCGAGATAGAATCGAAATAGAAATGAATCTTTCAAATCTTTGCAAATTCCTTTGAATCTTATGATACATAATAAAGATACAGAAGAGTTACAAAATAAATTTACAAATATGATGAATGAAAAATGAATGAATAAAAAAAATTTTTGTAACAATTCTGTATAAACCAGGAGGCGAAATTTCCACTCCGGAGTGGAAGCAAACCTCGTGCCTTTCCTGGATCCTACCTACTTAAAATTAAAGTTTTCACATTCGCTCAAAGAAGTATGCTACCTGCCTAACAATTACCCATATTTAAAAAAAGCAAATACACATACGTACCCACTCACTCACTCCACGATTCTCTCACATACCACCAGGGTGCAAAAGCCTAAACTAGAGAGCATGCCCCGGGGCACCTCCGACACCCTAGTTCAAACGCGTGTTTTCTAAACTTATGGGAGTACGTACCAATGCTGTAATCGACTGCCAAGGCTAATGATTATTGCAAATATAACTAAAGCAAAAATACTGGTACATACTAGTATATATCAGCATACTAGTATAATACAAGTATTGTCAAATTTCCACAAACAAATGTGGGAACTCTACTAATCAAAACGATTTGAAAAAAAAAATGAGAAAAATTTAATATAAATAGAAAAATACAACCATGTGTATTTTTCATATCACACCTAACTGTAGGTGTGCTATACTAAGTATTACTTTAAGTATTAAATAATTCATTAATTTAAAACCATCACGAAACGATGTACAGTACACTACCTAATACGCACATACAGGTGTAAAGTACATCGTGCAATCACTAGCACAATGACAGCCGCCAATAGGGGAGAAAAACTTAAAACTAAACCCATACTAATCGTTTCTCACCCATACGAGTAGCACCTGGGCACACGCATAGATGAGAACGCAGAAAGTATAGGGGGGAGAAACGGGAGATTAGTACATTAGAAGCTGAAAATCCTGATCTAAAAAATATGATTAAAGACACATAAATATATAACACATAAATACATTTTTATAAAAATTCATCTAAGCGACTAAGGACTCTACAATTTATTTAATAAATAATGACTTTTAATATCTTTTAATATCTTTTAATATATTTCAAAACCTCGGACGACTCCTTTCATTAAGTTGGCTGTTCTAATAAAAGAACTGGGCTTTGAGCCACCACTTAACTGCTAGAATCTATCCGTCGCGAATGAGTTTGTCTTCTTGCTCATTTATTTATAATATCGAAATATCGATACATCAAAATTAATCGCGATTAGATAAACTAAGTACGAAGCAATGCATGTAAGACATTTATTACATGCTTCTCTGGACGAAAACGAGTAAATTAATGCTCGATTTCACCACTACTAATCACGAACAAAACACGTAAAACAAAAGAAAGTGTATTCATTATTTGCATTTTTAATTAAATGAATTTAACCGGTGAGACAAGAAAACCTATCCTGAACTAATATAAAATATACAATACAATATACAATAAAATATACAATTTTCATGAATAACTCCTAGAAGGGAATTATTCATGTGCTCGTCACTAATTTATTGGAATAATTACAACCAGTAACTCGTGCCGATTAGGACCTTTCATCCTCGACATGATTGAGCACTGGAGGGACTTTAAATTTTTTGACTCACTGCGTAAGAAGTTCTACGATGGCTCCAAAACACTCCTACTTCGTAGCAAGTATTATGGTCTGGCGATCGAAGAGTTCCTCGATTTGGTATTAAAGAAGATCCAACGAAGATCCAACGAAGATCCAACGAAGATCCATCGAAGATCCATCGAAGATCCACCGAAGATCCATCGAAGAATTCATCCAACATTTTTGATAAGGTAGAAAGTCCGTCGTCATATCTGTAAAATAAAATAGAACAAAATGATAAGTTATATGTAATATGATCCAAAATCATATCAAACAAAAACGAATAAAATGTTAATAAAAATGAATACTTACAATGCATTCCAATGGGATGAAGCTCAATTGCACCATGGCGATGCACCTCGCGTGAATCTAATAACACGTTAATAACGAAAATAAGAAACTATAGATGAGTTTCTTATCGCGAAACCGAAATTTTATTATACGGCGAACAACACTGGCTCTAATTCGCGTATGATTTTAATTTATTATGCGCCCGATCACTGATTCTACAACTGCTTCCAAAGACTGCTTTGCACACAGTCAATGCAAGTAAAAAAATCTTCATTGATGCACTGACTCTAATACGCGAACAGTCTGTGCGACTGTTTTAAAATAAAAATACAACTTTTTCGAACAAACTCTAATGCAATTACTGCTTTGGTCGCAGTTAATTTAATATAAAAAATTTCTAATACAATCGCGTAACACGAACGAATTGAAATGAGCGAACGAACGTGCTTCTAATCCGTGATTTTAATTATATCCAATCGATACAACACTCCCGTATATTGCATCGCGCACGATTGCAATCTGAAACAGAAATAAAAAACAATACTATTAATATCATTACTATTACTGAAAACAATTAAAATGTTTTTTGAATTATTAAATACAAAAATATACTCACTTTGTATCTCCATCGATGAATGCACGATGGGTCTCCTACCCTTAGGATGACGATGACGATGCACTAACACTGATTCTACAACTGCATTATATGCAGTTAAGTCAATTAACACTAGATTAATGGACTAACAATAAACCAATTTGACTCATATCAAATTTCTTTGCTACATATGCTACATATATAAAATTTTAATATTATCTTTTTAAAATATATGTTGATTTTTAATACCATAATGAAATATATGTAAACATTAATTCCTCCCCTCTATCCATTTCTTCATGCAAACAATTTTTGTAAGTTTTTAAAAAATAGTAAATGAAACAATAATGATAAAATCTAGTGTTAAACGAATTTCCAAATTAATTTAATTAATAAATTGTAACACTATTCCAACGATGATCTGAAACAAAAATAAAAACAAGATTATAATGACCATTGATATAAAAACATTATTATAATTATTGAGAAAATGTTTTATATAAAAATTGACTTACATTTATTCTTCAGTGATGAATGCACGATGGGTATCCTACCCTTAAGATGACGATGAGCACATGTTTAAACCGAATAAAAGAAACTTACGGAGTTTCTTTACCCGAAAAAACGAAACTTTTACATACGGCGTACAACACTGACTTTACTTTCCGATTCTTTTATATTTTAATTTATCGATGCAACACACGAGTACTTCATTGCCTACGCGCTCGATTGCAATGATGTTCTGAAACAGAAAAAAAAAAGAACAATTAATATCATCTTCGCAATAAAAAACCATTGAAATTATCATAGAAATGTTTGATAGGAAAATATACTTACTTTTAGTCTTCATTGATGACTGCAGGATGGGTATCCTACCCTTAGGATGACGATGAAAAAAATAAAATTAAATAAAACTCTGAAAAGCTGAAACATACTAAAAATTATATTACATACAATTAAACATTACAATATTTCCTGAAATCATTCCTGAAGGCATTGCACACTTTTAAAGATATTTTATCATAAAGAATCAATATAAATTCAAGCAATATTAATTGCCTTAATCTCACTACTTGTATAATATTACATACAAAGTATGTAATGTTATTTAAAATATTAATTGAAAATTTTTTAAGGTATATATATAACTCAATAAAGAGTAATCTAAAAAATAAAACGTTCTTATACTATTCTGTCTAATAAAAAACTTATTAAAGTATTTAATGTTATAATGTAGAAATATTTAACGTTAGAAAACGTTAGAAATAAAATCGATAAATAATTTAATACGTCACGTTCGTTAGAACATTACTCGTTGAAGGACGGAAGGGGAATGAGATCTCTCTGCGTATATCTCGTAGAGATGTCGAATGCTCGGTGGTCGCTTGTTTACATTTTCTTTTCGGCTGTCTTTCTTTTGTTTTCACCTCGAGTATTGCCTACAAATATACATACACATTCATAGTTGCTTGTAGGTGACTGTTTTGTTTTCTTTCTTTCTATCTCTCTCTCCCTCTCTCTCTCTCTCTCTCTCTCTCTCTCACTGTCGTCCTCACTCTTTCTATACGTTTCTATATAGCTTAAAAAAAGAATAACGCTTACCTCAATGAACATGAAGATAAAAAAAATAGTAAACACGACTGTTAGACTGAGTATATGTATTCCGTTTGGACTGTCCCAATGTTCGACAAGCTAAAAAATAAAAAAAAAGATTACATTAGTTTAATAGAAAGAAAATTAAATATATGAGTGTGTGTGTGTGTGTTCACGATCAACCTATACTTATGTATATATGCCTGTATGTGTGTGTATGTGATAGGAATCGAATTTAATACAAAATACGATCATACATAGGACATAATTATGAACAATTATTAATTAGAGAATTATTAGAGATGGTAGTATGTACAGATATCGTGAAAAAAAGTGGAAAATAAAAAAAACTATTGTTAAATAACATTGGTGAAATCGGCGGGAATTCGAGATATATCGATGTTATATTTTCACAGATTTCATTCGAACTTTTTAATGTTTCGTTTTGAAAACTCTCAAGTATGAAAATCTTGTGTGTAGCTATCGTTTGATATATAATAGGAAGGTGTAAAATACTTTTTAATTACCTGAATTAAACGAGCGGGTAGTTCACCCTCAAAGAAACGTTGCGACATCTGGTGACATCATGACTGCTTGATACTATACTTATACTTTTTTTAGGTTTCCAAACATTGGTAGATTAGAGCATGAATACATATACTCATTCTCAGTCTAATTGTGATTACTTTTCTATCTACATAATAACTGTGTTTACTTTTTTATATTAATATCAGTTATGGTAAGTTAATCTCTTTTCTTTTATAACATAAAGAAGAGTAATATAAAACGTATAAGAAAGGAATAGAGAGAGGGAGAGAGAGATAGAAAGAAAGAAAACAAAACATTCACCTACAAGCAACTTTGAATGTATGTATATTTGTAGGCATACTCGAGGTGAAAACAAAAGAAAGACAGCCAAAAAGAAAATGTAAACAGCCAAGCACCGAGCATTCGTCACCTCTACGAGATATACGCAGAGAGATCTCATTCCCCTTCCGTCCTTCATCGAGTAATGTTCTAACGAACGTGACGTATTAAACTATTTATTGATTTTATTTCTAACGTTTTCTAACGTTAAATACTTCTACATTATAACATTAAATACTTTAATAAGTTTTTTATTAGACAGAATAGTATAAGAACGTTTTATGTTTTAGGTTACTCTTTATTGAGTTATATATATACCTTAAAAAATTTTCAATTAATATTTTGAATAAGATTACATACTTTGTATTTAATATTATACAAGTAGTGAGATTAAGGCAATAATATTGCTTGAATTGATATTGATTCTTTATGATAAAATATCTTTGAAAGTGTGAAATGCCTTCAGGAATGATTTCAGGAAATTTGTAATGTTTAATTGTATGTAATATAATTTTTAGTATGTTTCAGCTTTTCAGAGTTTTATTTAATTTTATTTTTTTCATCGTCATCCTAAGGGTAGGATACCCATCCTGCAGTCATCAATGAAGACTAAGAGTAAGTATATTTTCCTATCAAACATTTCTATGATAATTTCAATGGTTTTTTATTGCGAAGATGATATTAATTGTTCTTTTTTTTTCTGTTTCAGAACATCATTGCAATCGAGCGCGTAGGCAATGAGGTACTCGTGTGTTGCACCGTAAAAATAAAATAAAAAGAATCGGAAAGTAAAGTCAGTGTTGTACGCCGTATGTAAAAGTTTCGTTTTTTCGGGTAAGGAAACTCCGTAAGTTTCTTTTATTCGGTTTAAACATGTGCTCATCGTCATCCTAAGGGTAGGATACCCATCGTGCATTCATCACCGAAGAATAAATGTAAGTCAATTTTTATATAAAACATTTTCTCAATAATTATAATAATGTTTTTATATCAATGGTCATTATAATCTTGTTTTTATTTTTGTTTCAGATCATCGTTGGAATAGTGTTACAATTTATTAATTAAATTCATTTGGAAATTCGTTTAACACTAGATTTTTTCATTATTGTTTCATTTACTATTTTTTAAAAACTTACAAAAATTGTTTGCATGAAGAAATGGATAGAGGGGAGGAATTAATGTTTACATATATTTCATTATGGTATTAAAAATCAACATATATTTTAAAAAAATAATATTAAAATTTTATATATATGTAGCATATGTAGCAAAGAAATTTGATATGAGTCAAATTGGTTTATTGTTAGTCCATTAATCTAGTGTTAATTGATTAACTGCATATAATGCAGTTGTAGAATCAGTGTTAGTGCATCGTCATCGTCATCCTAAGGGTAGGAGACCCATCGTGCATTCATCGATGGAGATACAAAGTGAGTATATTTTTGTATTTAATAATTCAACAAACATTTTAATTGTTTTCAGTAATAGTAATGATATTAATAGTATTGTTTTTTATTTCTGTTTCAGATTGCAATCGTGCGCGAAGCAATATACGGGAGTGTTGTATCGATTGAATATAATTAAAATCACGGATTAGAAGCACGTTCGTTCGTTCATTTCAATTCGTTCGTGTTACGCGATTGTATTAGAAATTTTTCATATTAAATTAACTGCGACCAAAGCAGTAATTGCATTAGATTTTGTTCGAGAAAAGTTGTATTTTTATTTTTAAACAGTCGCACAGACTGTTCGCGTATTAGAGTCAGTGCATCAATGAAGATGTTTTTACTTGCATTGACTGTGTGCAAAGCAGTCTTTGAATTAGTTGTGTAGAATCAGTGATCGGGCGTAAAACAAATTAAAATCAAACGCGAATTAGAATCAGTGTTGTTCGCCGTATAATAAAATTTCGGTTTCGCGATAAGAAACTCATCTATAGTTTCTTATTTTCGTTTATACCGCGTTTTAGATTCACGCGAGGTGCATCGCCATGGTGCAATTGAGCTTCATCCCATTGGAATGCATTGTAAGTATTCATTTTTATTAACATTTTATTCGTTTTTGTTTGATATGATTTTGGATCATATTACATATAACTTATCATTTTGTTCTATTTTATTTTACAGATATGACGACGGACTTTCTACCTTATCAAAAATGTTGGATGAATTCTTCGATGGATCTTCGGTGGATCTTCGATGGATCTTCGTTAAATCTTCGATGGATCTTCTTTAATACCAAATTGAGGAACTCTTCGATCGCCAGACCACAATACTTGCTACGAAGTAGGAGTGTTTTGGAGCCATCGTAGAACTTCTTACGCAGTGAGTCAAAAAATTTAAAGTCCCTCCGGTGCTCAATCATGTCGAGGATGAAAGGTCCTAATCGGCACGAGTTACTGGTTGTAATTATTCCAATAAATTAGTGACGAGCACATGAATAATTCCTTTCTAGGAGTTATTCATGAAAATTGTATATTTTATTGTATATTGTATTGTATATTTTATATTAGTTCAGGATAGGTTTTCTTGTCTCACCGGTTAAATTCATTTAATTAATAATACAAGTAATTAATGCACTTTCTTTTGTTTTACGTGTTTTGTTCGTGGTTAGTAGTGGTGAAATCGAGTATTTATTTACTCGTTTTCGTCCAGAAAAGCATGTAATAAATGTCTTACATGCATTGCTTCGTACTTAGTTTATCTAATCGCGATTAATTTTGATGTATCGATACTTCGATATTATAAATAAATGAGCAAGAAGACAAACTCATTCGCGACGGATAGATTCTAGCAGTTAAGTGGTGGCTCAAAGCCCAGTTCTTTTATTAGAACAGCCAACTTAACGAAAGGAGTCGTCCGAGGTTTTGAAATATATTAAAAGATATTAAAAGATATTAAAAGTCATTATTTATTAAATAAATTGTAGAGTCCTTAGTCGCTTAGATGAATTTTTATAAAAATGTATTTATGTGTTATATATTTATGTGTCTTTAATCATATTTTTTAGATCAGGATTTTCAGCTTCTAATGTACTAATCTCCCGTTTCTCCCCCCTATACTTTCTGCGTTCTCATCTATGCGTGTGCCCAGGTGCTACTCGTATGGGTGAGAAACGGTTAGTATAGGTTTAGTTTTAAGTTTTTCTCCCCTATTGGCGGCTGTCATTGTGCTAGTGATTGCACGATGTACTTTACACCTGTATGTGCGTATTAGGTTGTGTACTGTACATCGTTTCGTGATAGTTTTTAATTAATGAACTATTTAATACTTAAAGTAATACTTAGTATAGCACACCTTGAGTTAGGTGTGATATGAAAAATACACATGGTTGTATTTTTCTATTTATATTAAATTTTTCTCATTTTTTTTTTTCGAATCGTTTTGATTAGTAGAGTTCCCACATTTGTTTGTGGAAATTTAACAATACTTGTATTATATTAGTATGCTGATATATACTAGTATGTACCAGTATTTTTGATTTAGTCATATTTGCAATAATCATTAGCCTTGGCAGTCGATTACAGCATTGGTACGTACTCCCATAAGTTTAGAAAACACGCGTTTGAACTAGGGTGTCGGAGGTGCCCCGGGGCATGCTCTCTAGTTTAGGCTTTTGCACCCTGGTGGTATGTGTGAGAATCGTGGAGTGAGTGGGTGGGTATGTATGTATATTTGCTCTTTTTAAACATGGGTAATTGGCAGGCAGGTAGTATTTCTCTGAGCGAATGTGAAAACTTTAATTTTAAGTAGGTAGGATCCAGGAATGGCACTAGGCTTGCTTCCACTCCGGAGTGGAAATTCCGCCTCCTGGTTTATTCAGAATTGTTACAAAATTATATCATTTCATTTTCTTATACTTGCCTTGTAAATTTATTTTGTGACTCTTCTGTATCTTTATTATGTATCAAGAGATTCAAAGGAATTTGCAACGATTTGAAAGATTTATTTCTATTTCGATTCTATCTTGATTGAGATAGAGTCGAACAAATTCGCAAATACTTTGATGAATTTGATACTTAGTTTTAAGTATTATAACTAACACTTCGCACTATCGCGATTTAGTCTTTTATATTTGATATAATTCAGTATAAAGAATAAATTGAATAGAAATATTGCAAGTAAATGCAATGCATTTATAGTATTATTTTTATGTCAACTCGATTTTATTACGTGATAGTAAAAATGCGACGTGTTATTAGGTCATCGAGTATATTTATCTGCTTGGACATTCAATTAATTGTGCTCGTGTACATGTCAATGAACTCTAAGATCATTGATGGTTCACGAGCTGTAATAATGATCAGAGAATGTAAATCAATTTTTTAATAATTGAGAATTAAAATCTTAGAAAAATACGAGTTAATTTGTAAACGTAGTATGAAAGATCCTATCTTGCTCGCGCGTAGAAAATGTCCAATGCAGTTTTCAGGGAATGAAGAAAGAAGAGGCTAAATGCCGAAGAGGCTAATGCCGAAGAGGCCCCCACTTAATTGTGGCTGAAGAGGGCAACTACATAGACTTTTGAGTTATTTTCAAGGGTTCGAACAGCAAGTTCGAACTTTTCGAGAATAGCTCTCTAGTCATATTTATATTTATTATATTAATTTTTTGCTCGTCATTAATTTGTAATTGTAATTGGAGATGATGGACCATTCCATCTCCTTGGGACACTAAATTTGTGTCCATCAAAATCGTCCAAAATGCATAAGTTTTTAATTAGTTAGAGTCAGAAATATTAAAATTCTTGTATTATTAAATTTTGAAGTTTGATTAACGTTCAGTAAATATTACAGTCATTTCTTTTTTTTAATTTTGTCTTTTAAATTTTTCACTGTGTTCGTATTTATTAAATTTGCAATTTTTCTTTTGTATATAACGTATGTAGCTTAAAAGTATTTTATAATAATTTATAGATATTATTTTTATTATAGTAACTTATTATAATACTTGTACTTTTCTTGATTCTTAATTAATTATATTTTTTAATGTAAAATCACGCGTTTAAATTTTATTTTATTTTACAAACGGTAAATAGAGATTGGATAAAAATAAATAGGGAATTAAAATGAAAAGTGCATCTGTGAATTGGACCACTTATATGTTAGGCTATTGTATGACTCGATTCTATGATTAATATAGTTTGCTTCTTGTTTCAGGTGATCATCGTTGGATTTATCATCAGCCCTCCTGGATTTCTTCTTATTTGAGTGTCTTATATTGCTTCATTTTTAAATATTTATATAAATGCATTTCTGAAGGCATGCGCATTTCAAAACTAAACATGATTTATAATGAATTAAAATTCTTTAACAATTACAGCCCTAAATATTTGTGTAAGTGTACTCTTTTTTTTTAAATTATCAAAATTGGAGGGGGATTTCGCGGAAAATAATTTTATTCGATAGGTAATTTTACAAACAAGTATTACATTTTTAAGTCTTCGGAGATTTGCGTCGAAGCTTAACGATAACATCGCAATTATTTCACGGAAAGGAATCGATAAAATTGTAGCTGATTATTATTATTTCGTTAAGAAATAAAGAAAAAAAATTCAATCGATAATTTCACCAGCATGCATTGCACTTTCACGTTTTCGATACACATTTAACAATAAAATTCTAGCGACATAGGTACTGCTGCCGCTTTTTTTTTTGTATATCACGTCATAAATAAAAAAGGTCCAGAAAAAAACAGAAGAAGAACCAGCTTATATAGAACGAGATAATATTTTAATTAATTTATTTCGAACGATTAACACGATTTAATTTCTTTTTAATTATCCTTTTAATTTTAACGCGATGTCGATGAATTATCAACTCCATTGCGAAAACCAATAGAGCACATGAGTTTCCTATTATAAGTATATAAAAACTGAAGTCGAGGTGTCGAAATTTGAGGACTTTAAATTCAGTCATGCTCAAAATTCTCAATTGTTCTTCTCGATGCAAATGCTCGGTAGCTTGATTTTTCCACAAAGAAACTAGACCAGATTCTACTAACTTCTGCAAATTCCTGCTGAACGTTTCGAAGATCGGCCAATTTTCTCTGGCAATAAAGGTCGATACGAATTCTCTTATCTTATATTTCGAAGCGTGTAAACTCTTCTCGTTTAACGTTCTCTGCAGTATGTCGTAACAATAAGAAACGCATACAACGTTGCTAGAATTTATAACAATGTTTCTACAATCGTCGTAAGACGTTTCGTGGTAACGAGAATCCAATTCTTCGCCGATCATATCTCTAAAACTTATTGTCCCATAAATATCATTTCCAGAATCCTATAAGAATAACGTGCAGACATTTAATAACAGAAAATTATTGAAATTTTCCAAAATTTCATAAATAAATGTTGACAAAATATATTTATAGATACCTTAAGATCATCGTAGGTGTCAATGTTTGCATAAAATTGTGGCATAGTCAATAAAGAATACCAATGGCTTTGAAAAACAGCATTGGCTGTTAAGGATAGTAAAAATATCATGCAAATATAAATTCTATAAGAATTGATATTAGGTAAACGTAGCATAGCAACGCAAACTACCAAACGTTCTATGTTTAAACAGGCTTCAAAGAATCCATCGAATTTCGTAATTATCAGCAAGGTTATCACGCATAATATCATCGAGATTATCATGAAGGGTGTTGTTAAAAGGGTCATTAATTTTCTTAGCTCGGAAATTTCTTCACTTGATTGAGACATTGCGCAAATACCCGATTCATCGTATGGATATGTGTAACTGGCAAATTATTAAAGTATTATATCTTTTTTCTTTACGACAATATACAAGATGGACCAAATGTTTGATCGAATAAATTATTCCTATAAACAATTTCTTGTTTTTTTTTTCAGAATTTAATAAAACTTATGATTATATGTTTCAAAAAATAGTAGCTGATTATTTTTCTCACAATTGAAGAAATTATGGTCCACCCTGTATTTGAAGAAAAAGATAATAATTTTACAATCTCAGGAATATTTACCTGAGATGCCACATCATTGTAAAACTTCTTGAATTCATTGCCATGTCGTAAAGACCACTGGCAACTTCACCCAATAAACCGGTCATTCTTCCATACTTATCGATTCCACCAAACAGCATTGGTTTGATGGTAATATTAATAGTAGCGTTAAGCTTTTGTAAAATTGTTTTGATGATCATACCATTGTCTCCACCAAATCGATCTATACCTGTAATATTATCATTTATGCTTAAATGCGGTGGCGCGTATATTCCACACAGTTTAACTTCGTAACCATGAAGAGCCGAGGTTTTCTTGATTCTTTTAAATTGACAACTCGTAGATTCTGAAAAGAATTTCGAATAAATCAAAATAAAACGAGTTTAATAAAATCAAACGTTGATAGTCCAATAATAATCTCCAAGGGTTTATTACCTTTGTCAAATTTTTTTTTAAGTAAAAGCCAAGGATGTCCATTACGTCCAGAAAATCGTCCAGCTTCGGTCCAATCCCAAGACACTTGTGCCGTGTAAGGATCGTAAGAGTAAATTAAAACACCTTCCTTAGGATCGACACAAATAAATATCGAACGTAGAAGATCGAATTGCCAAGCTGTCCAAAGATACGAATACGCGTTAACGCAGCCACGTTTATCAGTTCTTTTATCTATCATGATAAAACATCCATTGCTATTAGCCCATGTAGTATCCTTTATCCTTTTTAACGTCAACTTAAGAATCGGTTGGGATGAAGTAATAACGACGAAGAATCGTAGCTTGTAAAGAAAACGTACGAACTCGTGAAATGTTTTTTTGTAAATAATGAAAGATTGATGTGTCAAGGCCAATAGATCGAACATCGAATTTTTCGACTCCCCTACCAGAGCAATCGGGGTAACGCCGAAAAAATGCCGACGACTCGTTAAAAAATCCGAATACTCGCCGGCTAATAGAATTTTATTATTGCTGCTTTTTACCATGCAGGGTATTAAGATTTCCAACTGGAAGTAAAAAGGATAGAAATTATGAGAAGATTGACTCGACTGTTTAATTTTATTCTGATTTCTTTTTTTTCTTTTTTTTCTCTCGTTAAAGAGATAAAAATATTATTTCATATTATAAATTACCGTTGTATCGATCGCTTTATCGTAGCTCGAATTTCCACCAGGCATAATGCTACTCGCAACACTCAAAAGTAGAGAATGCATTAATAAATTGGTCATAATCGAAGATTATTATTATTATTATTCACATCGAATGAAAAATATGTATTTATATGCCAAAGAGAGGAAAAATAAGTAGACCAGAGAAGATCCGATTTTTAACTAGTAACTAGAACTTCGTCTGTTTGAAATAACAAAAAAACATATCGTAGGATCTTTTTTCATCGTCCATATTGTCACAAGGTTGCCCTACAAAGTGACACTTTTTGTTAGTCAAGAAACTACTTACCCATTTTCACTTAGTCATCTAATTTATTATTGCACCGTGTATGTCTGACGGTGTCGAGACATTTCAGTTGGTGCTTCACGATTAAAAGCTTAGGGATCGATCGATAAAGTAAAGAAAAATACTACGGCTGCGTGTTATCTTTTTTTCGAAGTCTCTCGATGATGGTCTAGATCCAAGATCCGTGACATAGTCGTGTTCCCGCGTTACTTTTATTTTTATTTTATGAACAACCCAAGCCCCCTTTTTTATCCTTTATCTTTTTTCTTTTTTCTTTTCTCTTTTTTTTGTTTGATATATGTGAGATCTACCATCATCGATTGACATTCTTTATTACTTCAAATTACGTGAAACCGTTTGGTGCTGATATACAAGTCATAAACCTTGACAAGGTTAATTATCTAAAAAAAAAATAAAGGTTCTGTCACGTTTATTAAATTGTTCTAAAAGTCATTTCGTTTCTTTCTTTTCTTTGGTTTTTTTTTTGTTTTAACAGAATGATTTTCCCTTATTTGTTAAAGGAAAGACAAAATTGCTTAACATAATTAAACACAAGAATAAAATTTTAAATGTCTTTTGCTAGAATTGAAAGTTAAGAATTGAAATTAGACATTCGGTAAGAAACGATTGATTAAAATTCTATTCAATAGACGAAATTATTTTTCGAAATATTAAATGTACATCGATAAAAATTCTGTCATATGTTTTACTCTTTTATATATTTGCTTGTTTTTTTTTTTATTTTTTTTTTATTAATTTGTAATAAATATCGAAAAAAAGTGATATTACCAGTGACAATGTTATTAATATATAAACACAGCAAAGTTATTTCATTGCAGTTTGCAAACGTTGTCCCATTACTTTCTCCTGTGACGTTCGTAATAACTTATTTATTGGTTAGTTGGACTTTGGTTCTTCCGTTGCTTCGTTTTAAATAAAGGTAAAGAACCGATAATAGAGATTAATTCGATGTACAAGAGCAAAATTGTAATCACTGCAAAGAATATACTTTTGAAATAGTATAACGTTACGTATACGGAATGAACGATTAAATAACGCGATTGATTACAAAATTAACAATATGAAATCGGTGTAAAAATGAACAATATATGTAACATATTTTCATTTATTATTTGTAAGAATATTTTCGTCCAAATTTTGTACGCAACGAATTAGAAATTCTGCTTTCGGTTTTGAGTCACGACGCAAACTATTTTAAATGGAAATAATACAAAAAAATGTTTAGTAATTTTATCATCGACTTACTTGTTGATAAATATCACGAACCATTTCGAAAAATTAAAGGGACGATGCTGGTGAACGACGTTTGGTATAAAAGTGATGTGACGTACAATTTACTACACGAACTACGACGACCAAATGATCTTTTTGCGTTGACTACAAAATTGTGCTATTTCTTTTTTTTTTTTCTTAGCCCTTGTTTTCTTTTTTTCTTTTCTTTTTTTTTTTCTTTTTTTTTTTTTTTCATATACAATTTCGATCGCGTAAAAGATAACGATCAGGTTCTAAACGCATTTACGTTAGCTTTTACGCTACTATCCATTATGATGAAGAGATAATGTAATACTCTATTACGGAATAAAAAAAAAAATTGTCTAACTGTTAATCGTAATTACACTTGTTCCTGAAATTTTGATTTTTACATTACGTATACATTTATAATAATTTGATTATTACTATTATTAAAGTTTATGAGTATGTTTGACTCGGATGTTAAAGTAGCCAGTCCTTTAAATCATTTGTAAGATTTAATTGAACACAAAGAGGCCTTGTGAAAGATTACGCTCAACCTTTTACAATGGGAAATGGACTATTCTTATTAAAGTGGAAATTAAAATAAATGACTAGACTATTATCCTGCTATGAAATTGATTACCCTATCTATTTATGCTATCAATTTAAATTATATTTTAATTAGTTTGCTAATAAACGTTGCGGATAATAAAAAGATAATTTCAATCGATAATTCGATTTTTATTTCTTCGAAATAATAAAAAAGGAATAAGTCAAATAGACTTTTTTTTAAATCAAAAGTATACTATATTCATATATATATATATATACGAATGTAAATTAACAAAAATTCAGGAAAATATTCTAAGTACTCTTCATTACAAAAAATAAAGATGTAACGGAATAGTAATATTAGTCGTAATATTTCTGGTTAGCAAATCTAGTAATATTAGTAGTAATAGTAAACATATTGTAATAGTAATAGTAACAGTAACAGTACTAGTCTTTGTTAGCAGTAGCAGTCAGAGTAGTGATAATAGTACTGATAGTAGTAATAATAATAACCTAATAATAGTATTAGTAACAGTAAGAGTAAGTTGAAGAGGTGGGAGAGTTTGATATGTTCACACGCCGAAAGAAGCTTGCCTGAAGAAGACAGTTTAGAATTGGCGCTCGATCCGAAGGCCGGTGTTTTGTTCGTGTTCCTCTCAAACTAAACCAGGAGCCCCTGAAAATCACATACTCTTTCAGTTAAGAACCGGTTCTTAGCATTTTTTATACGACAAGCAAGTCTTCGGAGTGAGTTGACGTCAATGAAGATGACTCGTCTAATGGAAATTGCACAGTGTTACTCATTCGTTTTCCTCGTTGCCAGTACGAGTCTTTTGAAAGAAGTGACTTCTACCAATCGGCCAAATATCATTTTTATTTTAGCCGATGATTTGGTGAGCCTAACCATCGATTTATTTTCTAATCGTATTTTTGTCATTTCTTCAAATGATTTTCTATAATTTCGTTCTCGTTAAGGGATGGAACGATGTTGGATTTCATGGCTCCGGACAAATACCGACACCTAACATCGACGCACTCGCTTATTCGGGATTGTTATTAAATAAATATTACGTTACTCCGATTTGTACGCCGTCTAGAAGTGCTTTGATGACTGGAAAATATCCGATTCACATTGGAATGCAACATGGTGTAAATATTTACTTGATTTATTCTTCGTTCGATATATATATATTTTTGTTTGTAAACATATATTTGATATATATATATGTTTAGGTTCTTAAAGGAGCCGAACCAAGAGGGCTTCCTTTAAATGAAAAAATCTTGCCGCAATATCTTCAAGATCTTGGTTACAGTACACACATTGTCGGAAAATGGCATTTAGGATTTTACAAGAAAGAATTTACACCAATTTATCGTGGTTTTAAAAGTCACGTTGGATTCTGGTCTGGTCATCACGATTACTTCGATCATACTGCCGTCGAGGAGGTGTGATAAATGTTATCTTCATAAAGTATAATACAACGTGTATACGGTCGGATTAAATTAACGGGAGAATAATATATTCATTGTGCTGTTCGTAGCCATATTGGGGTCTAGACATGAGACGTGATATGAATGTAGCGTGGGATTTACATGGTCAATACTCAACTGACATATTCACGCAAGAGGCCGTCAAACTGATCGAGAATCACAATTCCAGTCAACCATTGTTTTTATATTTAGCTCATGCTGCTGTTCATTCCGGGAATCCTTACAATCCTTTAGCAGCACCTGACTTCGAAGTAGCCAAGTATTCCTCGATTACCAACTACAATCGTAGACGATTCGCTGGTATTCAAAGTTATCAAATAAATGTTTTATTATATTACTGGAATAGATCGAATTTAATTATTATCAATTATTTTGTCTACCAGGTATGTTAAGTAAGCTCGATCAGTCTGTAGGACATGTTGTTAAAGCTTTACAAAAAACAGATTTATTGAAAAACAGCGTGATTATTTTTTCTACCGACAATGGGGGTCCAGCATCTGGATTTAATATGAATGCAGCTTCGAACTGGCCACTGAGAGGCGTTAAAAATACACTTTGGGAAGGTTGTTGTATGTTCATTTTGTTATTAGTTTTATTAAAACAGTGTTTAAAATGTTTATTGTATTGTTAGGAGGTGTCAGAGGTACCGGTTTGTTATGGACACCTAAATTAACTCGTCCTGGTCGTGTAAGCTCACAAATGTTTCATATAACCGATTGGTTACCAACACTTTTATCGATTGCTGGTAGCGATCCCTCGAATCTAACGAATTTAGATGGCATTGATTTATGGGAAGCATTGCGGGATGACAAGGAATCACCGCGTAGAACTATTTTACATAATATCGATGACATTTTTGGAGTATCGGCGATCACAGTTGATGATTGGAAATTAATGCAAGGTAAAATTGTGAAAAGTGGACTTTATAGACAAACAGATGTTTCGTATACAATATAAATAAAACTATTCCTATTTAAATATAAAATAAACAAAATTCAAAATCAGTTAGAAAATAAAATGATGAATTAAGATAAAATGCAAATATATCAAATGTAGCTGTTAAACATTTGTTTGGTCTATACATTGTTATAATCGTTTATTCAATTACGAGAAAAATAAGATGGTAACACTTAAAATGAAATCGTAAGGAAGGTCGTTCATTTGCAAGGTTCAACTTACAATGGTGCGTGGGATGGATGGTATGGACCATCTGGAAGAGAGTGGGTGTACAACGTTGGTGCAGTAATCGGTAGTATGTCGGGTCGTGCATTAACTAGTTCAGGTTTCTCACTTACACCAGAACAAATTCATGAAATTCGTGAAATTTCTCTTATCAAGTGTCCACCTAAAAATGATTCTTTACCCTTATGCCAACCTTTAAAAGCGCCATGTCTTTTCAACATTCAACAGGATCCTTGCGAGGATAATAATCTTGCAAACGAGTGAGTAGAAATTTAATATAAATCAATTGTTTATTATTTTTTTTGTAATATTTTATTATTCTTTCATTTACCACGCGGATACGTTTACAGGTTACCCACGATATTAAAGAAATTACAGGAAGAAATAAAGAAATTTAATGCCACGGCTATTTCACCTGGCAATGCGCAATGGGACCATAACGCTAATCCTGAATTATGGGATCACACTTGGACCAATTTTGGAGATTATGTCGATATATTGACCACTGCCGCTGCATGACAAATAAGACTTTCTTTTTCTATCTCTTTTTCATTTATTTTCCTGTTTTTTATTTGTTTTACTAATTTGATTATTTAAAGTACGAGATATAAGTAATTAGCATTTTTATTATATATTTTATTATATAGCATTTATATTATATATTTGATTATATTTAAGTTTCTATTTCGTTATTGTCGATATCTTCATTCATTATGACTTTGGCGCAACTAAAAACAGAACATAACAAAATGAAATAAATAAGAAAACAGGGATTATTATTTCGATGTTCGGGTTTCGTATTTTTATAATAAGAAAAGAAAAGAAGAAGAAAAAAAAAGATGATAAAATACTTACGCGCATTGTTCACGAACCCACATAAGACCGCTCGAACACGTCTCTTCACTTTTATTGCACATACATTTGCAATTGTTCGGATCCCAAATCATATTAGATTTTTTCCTACATTCAGATTCTTCGTCGTAATTTTTGCATTCGCAGCTACAAGCTCTCTTATTGTATTTTTGTTTCTTGTTGCAATGTTCCTCCATAACGTCGCAGCCACATCTTACAGGAAGTTTTGTGGTTAATTAGTGCAATGTTTTATCGTGGATTTTATTCCAAAATACTCGGAGTGATATGAATTAAAGGCGATACGAAAATGTTATCACGTTTTTATACGAATAAAAATGAAAAATGTACGAAAAATATAATTACCAAAAAAAAGAAAACTTACTTGCAATGCGTGTGTTCCTCGACCTCGATAGTAACGCAGGATACAATAGAAGAATTGATATGAGAACGTTGGAGGGTAATAGATTTTTTTTGGGCCTTTACAGGTAAACAAGAAAGACTACAAGAACCTTGACATCTTTTTAATGATATCATTTTAGGATAATAAGTATATTCGTTATTCAGGTACAATTTCATTAGTGTCGTTCTCGGCATACATTTCACCTGTTTCCTTGACTCAGATAAATTTCCTTTCATGATGTTGCATCCTATCGTGATAAGTGTGTTTTTTTTTTATTTATTTCTTTTTTTGTTCTCTTTTTTTTTTTAAATAAGTCTTCCATTTACGCGAATTCACTTTAACGCGTTTGAGCTACCAGAGATCATACGTTGCCACGATGTGTTATACAAAAAACATAAATTCTGTAGGAATTATTCATTGTAGTTTATTATACTAATCATATAAATATATATTTAAATACGTGGAAAAGATTTTTTGTTTCTTTTTAAATGGCTTGTCACGGTTTCATTTACACGATTTCCATTTAATGTATTAGAGGAATCAAAATTATTCGCGTATATGGAAGGATTATTGTAATTTATAATTATAATATTAATTGTTTGTTATTATCGGATAAATATTTTCAATTATATCTTGCTTACCTACATCTGTTTCTTCAAATTCATTCTTGTATACCTCCATTTCACATTTCCCATCGATGATATAAATAAGATTGATTATAAGCAATAAGCATAGATTTATTTTGCACATGATCATTTTGTTTCGTGCACGGAATACGAAGGACTGAAATACTTCGGAGAACTACTTGCTTTATAAAATTTGAAATACGTTTCCTTGTCTATTTATAAGATTTTTTGAAACCAGTTTGCGGTTTAGTCGAATCATTATCGTAAGTTAAAATTCTGGATGATAACTGAGGAAAAAATGATATCATCATACTTTATCTTGCGAACATTTCCTTTTTTCCTTCCATTCCGCTATGCCTAATATTTTTCTTATTAAAAACAACGATTTCGCGATACAAGGAAAGTTCATATTGGGATTCGATGCTTATATTATCAAACCTTATCCTTTCCATCGTCGTTTTCTTATAAACATTTACGAATTCGAGATACGAGACGTAATAATAATGAGAAAGAAATAAAGAAAGATTGTAAATTGTAATTAGTTTATTACTTAATAATTTATACATCTTATCGAGTTATTTTTTTTTATCGAGGAATGTCGATTTCGTCGAGACACGTAAAAAGTAAAAAAAAAATCTCAATACTCGTCGGGAACGGAGAAAAAAAACGTTGCATTTTTTCCCGTATATTTGCATTTTTTTTTGTTTTTTTTTTTAATTTATATATGTATATATTTAAAATGTTAAAATGGGCCCTTCTCGATGATCCAGTATATCTAAAAAAAAAAGAAGAATAAACTAGAGTAAGCCAAGAACGAATGAAATTATCAACAAATTATTGCTTTTCCGATTTATATTGTATGAAAATAATTGTGCCGAAATCAGATACAATCCAATGAGAATCTTATAAAAAAAACAAAAAAAACTGGTGTGTGTACTTATGTACGCACGTAAGAAGTTATACTTCTTTGCCGTACCAAAACGAACATAACCTCAATAACTTCAAAAAAAACTTCAAAGAAAAAAATAATTTAAAGAAATAAATAATTATTATTATATATAAGAAAGAATAAAAAAGAAAATATGAAAATATAGATATCAGTCCACATTAAATATAAGAGAGATATATCGAATTACTTCACGCGTCAACTGTCATGGCGCTGTGATAGCACTAATTCCCGTTCAATTATTTAAGTAAAGCAGCGCTGAGTACGATTAGTATTTGGATGGGTGACCCGCTTGAGAAAAAATGGGGGGAAGAAGAAGAGAAGACAACTTCATGCCGTATACTTGAAATTGTTTTACCGCGCATCGGAAATATCGACAAACTTCATGGTGTCGATTTTTCGTGTCGCTCGGAACAAAATCACTCCCCATTACGTTTTCCCCAACGCGCCAAAAGAAGTATAACTTCAAAAAGGTGACGAACGATAATAAATAATAATAATTAACAAATACCTTTAGCTATGCTCCACCAGGGTAAGGTGATGTAAGTGAGAAACGCATTGAGAGGCACGGATTGGGCTCGTCTAGTTTCCTTCCAAAAATGAAAGGTCTGAGTGAATCCTCGCATCGTCCAAAGAGGATTATACGCCCCATCGTCCAATTCTATTGTCAAAGAAAAAAATACTTGTCATTCTTAGATATTCCTATAAATAATAATAATAATATATTTCATCTTGTTTATATATTAATATTTCTTTTTACGAGTAAGAGTTGGTTGTGTCGATGAGTCAATCGATTTGATGTTTGTCGCGTATGAATATGCGTGTTAGGTATATTACTTTTTGACATCTTTCGTTATTTATAATTTTTGTTCGCAATTATTTGAATCGTAGGAAAGGATTATAAGGACGTGAGTAGTGGTAGTGGTGGTGGTGTGGTTAGTTCGTTGGTTGGTTGGTTGGTTGATACGATAAGAAAGTATACGAGTGTACGAGAATAAAAATGAGGCTTCATCATATATGGCATGAGACAGATAGATATAAAAAAAAAAATAAAAGAAATAAAGAGAGAGAGAGAGAGAGAATAAGAGAAAAAGATAAATGGGGATAAGAAATAACGATTATATAAACGCTCAATTATAAAATGATAATAATTATTCGTTTGGATAAATAGACTATATCTCAACGACATCGCGTTGGAGTTAATCGAAGGATTCCATCACCAACATCATTTCACGTCAATCACGAGATAGGAGACGCATTTGAAGTTCACGGTCTGATCATCGATCGACCCCAATTTTCCCTTTGTTTATTTTTTATGCAACAAGCCACGTACGATGATGATAAGGAAGCGGAAGAGAAGAGTAGAGTAAAGATCAAATAAAATATACAAATGAAAAGAATACACAAATACCAATGGAACCTCGATTATGCGAAAAAAAAAGTGTGTTCATAATTAAAATCACTCGTATATCGAAGAGACTTTTCATATAGCGCAATTATTTATTCGTATATAAATAATATCAAATGTTAACATAAATAAAAATGAGACAAGTTAATCCGTACTATATTTACTAGTACGAATACGCTTGTCATCTGTTCGTATTGCAGAAAACGAAATCGTACAAAACGAAATTACTCGCAATCAAAGGTATGTAAAACGAGAAAGAATAATAATAATAATAAGGAAGAAGAAGAATAGTATGACCGATCGAAATAGATATAGATAGAGAATCATGTAGGTGTTCCTTAGATGATATGATCGGAATAAGATGGTATTGGATTTAAGGGGTTGAAAAAAAAAAAGTAAAAAACAATTAGGGCTAGGTTAGGGGTGGAAGAAGAATTTACCCTGTGAGCCGGGGCGGCGTGGGAGCTCGCACCAGTAGTAGATGGCCGTGCCGTCGGGTGTGACGCGGTGTGGGGGTAGAGGATTGCCAGCAAAACTTCCGGAAAGGGCTCGTCTTCTTCGTCTTCTGGGTAGAGTAGCACTCTGCTTGTTGTGCGGGTTGGCTCCGCGTGCGTTAGCATTTTTGTCTTTTCCAGTATCGTCGTCGTCGTCCTCGTCCTCCTCCTGTTAATCCTCGTGTTGTTGACACCGTTGTCTCGGTCCTCGTCGGTTGTCCTCGTTATTGCTCGAATTGGAAGAATCGAATTCGTTGTTCCTGTTTCTTGCCGAATAATCCTCGTGATCTGATCCGGCTGATCTTAACCTTCGACGACCTTGAACTCGTCTAACTCGTAAGAGTTCATCATCGCTGAGCCTGCGACGTTCCTCCTCGGTGTCCAAACCATTGAATTTGTCGTGTCCACGTTGACCGGTACTATACGGTCGTCTTTTCTTATTGTTATCATCTTTGTTGTAAGTTAAGGGTAATTCTTCTTTCCCGTGTACCAATATCGCCCCGGATAAGCGCGGGTTATTCAAACGGATAGAGAGGTAGAGATAGAGATAGAGATAGAGATAGAAAAATAGGAGACAAAGAGATAGAAAGATAATTAAATAAAAGAATACCAAAAAAGAAAAAAAGAAATAAAAAAAGATAGAGAGAGAAAGAGAGAAATAATCGTACGACTGTGATCGGACACGTCTCGTCCGTTTTTTTTTTCTAATGGTCGCACATCTTCGAATAAAAACCGAACTAAAGAAATTCAAATAATAAACGAAGAAGAGAGATAGAAGATAGAATGGCTGAAAAATAGAGAAAAAGACAAAAAAAGAAAAGAAAATATTTACTAAAGAACGGACGAGACACGACAATCGAATTTTCAAAACGCGCTTATTGAACCGAACGAGAACAAGCCCCCCGCTCACCGTGTTGTTCGCGATAGTTGTCGGTTTCTTTGCGATTAGGCGAATTCTTCTCCTTATCGGAAGGCTTACGTTCGCGCGAATTTCGTTGCTTTTGTGCAGCACGCTGCTGCTGCTGCCTTTGCTGACGTGCCGGAATCCGCAACGGTGATCTACGCCGGTGACTACGGGATCGAGAACTTCGGCGAACTCCTGGCGAGCCCCCGCACCCACCCCAGACGCATTCCTCGCCATCGGCTACAAAGGAAACAGTCACACGGCATACATGGGCCTATTTATGCCAAATATTACATAACACCCACTCGCACACTAAACCCCCAACCACCCACTCTCAAACCGCACACTGCACAGCACGCATATTTTTTTCTCTTATCTTTTTGTTTTTTTTATTTTTATTTCTTTTGTTGTCGTCGTCGTTGTTGTTGTTGTTGTTGCTTTTTTTAAATATTTTTTTTTTATATTTTATTTTCATTTACACACACGTCCCACACGTTCATGAGCGAGATGGTGTTGGTGGTGGCATAGCCTTTCTCTTTCATAATCCTTGATCATCTTTCCTCTCCTGGTTTTCTTTTTTTTTTCTTTTCTTTTACTAAGTTCCTTTTTTTTCTGTTATTATATTTTTTAATGAATATTTTTACTACTTATCGTATTTATCGTCATGGTGGATTCCAAACATTGATGGAGCTCGATTGATAACGACTCGATACGAGCGTTAAAAAAATGCTTGGGAATCAGGCCGGTTGGGACAAACAGAGGTGGACAGAAAGCAATTTCTAAAGGTGCTACGAAGAATCTCTGAACCATTTACGAGATCAATCGATTTATATTATTCTCGATAAATATAAATCTATTATACTATTATATACATGATAGATACAGAGATTCTATCAGGAATCTGGCAAGGTAATAATACAAAAGAATTCATGCTTCATTCGGTCAAAATTCTATTAGGTTCAATCTATTTTCTAATAGTGATCTAATCCCGGTTTCAATAAAATAACAAACAAAACTCATGCATGCGAATTAACCTCTTCAAGATCTTTTAGAATTGTTCGTTTAAGTGAAACAAAAATTGATTTGACTTGTCAATTTGATTACTTTCCATTCAACAATTCAATGAAACAGAAAAGAAAATTACAAATACGATGTTTTAGAATAATTTTAATTATTAAATCGATATGTGCACGTATGAATCAGTGTTCTTGAAGAGATTAATAATATCATCGTGATTTTTATTGGAATAAAATTCAAACGCGAAAGTAATATCATAGATACGCAAAGATAGACAGTTAAATAGGAGGAAAGAAAAAGAAAAATATTCGAAAAAAAAAAAAAATAAAAAGGACAATTAGCATAATTAATTACCGTCTCGAACGTCGCCAGCCTCGATCTCGCTTAGGCCATTTGCCATAGAATCCAATCCTTCGTTCTCCGATCTAGCTTTGGTAGCAGCGGTGTCAGGTTTAGTTCTCCAACCACCACGAACAAAATTGTTTAGATTTGCACTCGGATCGGATAGCCTACGTTGATGACGATACATGAAGATTTCTTCAGCGTCATCCCAATCCGCATCCCATAAAGCATCGGTTGCGCAATATCCTGGCTCGGAAGTTGGTGTCTCGGCTCCTGATCCTTTAGGTTTTGTCACTGCCATCTCGGCGTGTCCTTTTCCTACGAATCGTTCTATCTTTGTCACACGTTTTATCTTTTCTAATTTCTCCTTCATTTCATTATTTCATTATGATCTCAATTATAACAATATAACGAACGAAAATGAAGTTTTATTTATAAAACTTGCCTTAGTTTCTTTTTTTTAATTGACAAATTTTCTATCTTAAACGGAAGAATTGATTTTAACGCAATAACATCGTAGATTTATATTATTCCTGTTGCAATCGAAAACAACATGCTCATTAATAATGAATATTTTGAAAACATATTAATTGTTGATCGTAAAATCAAGTCTCGGTTATCGATCATTTTCACGCCACTTGACACGTTAATAACAGTATGCAAATGACGTGTATTATAAACGAACAATATTCTACTCGTTAATTTACGTACCACGTGGTCCCTTCATGCGAACAAATTCTATTCGTTGGGAAGTTGCGCCTGAGAATAAACCGAACGTCATACGCTGGGCCATTTTTGTGCTGAGACTCGACTGAAATTGATCGTTCGTAGATAATAATATTATACAAAATTGCATTAACAAATTTCATCTAATAAATATATATTTCGTTAATAATTATAATATATATATTATATATCAATCATTGATTACCCTAGCGTCGTAAACTTTTTTCAAGGCATCGTATCTGATCGAACCCAAAAATATGACACCCTGAACGGCACCTTGCCTATCGGAAGCAACCAATTCAACGCATACCATTTCACCATCTCTGACTAGAATATCACAGAAGACTTCGTCGAAATTGTCAACCATGAAACAAATGTGCGGATAGGTCATTTCCTCGAGTTCACCTTTAGCGTCCATTCGCCGACGACTCGGACTTGCGTAAACTTTTTGCGAGTGTCTTCGTAATACCTTAAATAAATGAAAAATCAAAATAATGATTTTTTCTTTCTTATATAATTTTCATGTAGTAAGACTCAAAACAATAATCGATATATGCGTTTGTATAGCAGTGAAAAGGGTTAAATAAATATTGGTATATCTTCGAACTCTTACTTGCAATTCCTTTGGACTCGTTCTTGTGCATATTGCTAAAGTTAGAGTATAATCGAATTGATGCACGACTAGATTCAGGTACACGGTTTCTTCCCAATCGATATCGGGATCACCGATAGGCAGTTTTTTGCTGTCCTTGCGATAAACGTCTACCGCGGTTTCGAACTTTGGTAAATATCTGGACGATGTTTTAACGTGTTTCTTACGTACGAAGAATAGCAAATCGTCACCGTCTATCGTGTGCTCTGCTTGGAATAGAAAATGACGAACGAAGAGATCGGTCCAATAGGTCATACCTTGTAATACGACGAAACCAGAATCTATATAAAAAGAAAGAAATAAAATCCGACAAAGGGAGAATTATTAATGTTCATATGAAATAGTATTACACGTATATCGTTCAAATTTACAAATGGATTTTCAAATATTTCCTAAGATCCTCTTTTTCCTTTTTTTTCTTTTTTTTAAAGGGATTTAGCAAAGGTATAGAACAAGGGAATAGGAGGATAACATTGAAGGAACGATCGATAAGAGGGATTAGCGTGTTTCTCTCTATGCATCGTTAAAGTACACGTGCCATGTGAGCCTTTAAAGGGCTCTTCTTGTTCTCCCCTTTTCTCGTAAAGAATAGTAGTTAGAGACGTCTTGTATGAATTTTATGAGGGAGAAACAAAAGTAGAATGCAATCGATTTTCTCATATTTTATATAAAAAAAAAGAAAAAAAAGGGGTTAAATATATCGTGTAATATTAATTCTCAAAATTCTACATATAGATAGAGGGTTGACAAGTTGGGACCTTTAACGAAATAAATACTTTTATTATTTCATTTTTATTAAATAAATAAAGTTACCTTGTAGAATAACGCACGCGAATTAGTCACGATTATTATGATTGTAAATTCTGATTAGATTAAAAGCAACGATCTATCAAGCCGGCTCACGATTGTGCCGAATTAAATGATTGTTTCGTTACTTTCCTGGAAATTCGCGACTAATCGTGAACACCTTTTGGAAATTTGTCTTCCGTGATAAATCGTATTTTATTTTATTTTTATTAAGTCAGGAACGTAAAAAAAATGGCGACACGTAATGACGAATGAATAAGAGCATTTATCAGGGACAAGTTAATTAAAGAAAATTAGAGGAAGCTCGTACTTGGATTTATAAATGTGTTAGTTACGCGCACTACGATGAGTCGAAGAATTCTAAATGTTAACAAACAATTGTTACTTTATTTTTAAACTAAATTTTCATTCGGTTACGCAATTCGACGATAAATTTTCTGTTTAGGTTTAAAACTTGTCAACCCATTTATAATATTTGGAGCTTTGTTTCTATATTGGGAAGACGACTTTTTAAATCACCTACGTATATGAAACTATATATTTATATATCTATACACATATACATATTATATTATATAGAAATATATATTTCCGTACTCGTAGACATATTCACACACACAACTATACATATATCTATACTTTTACAAATATTCATTTACATAAATATTTATATACTTGTACACATACAAATATATATTTATATACATATGTATATATGTATGAATATACGTACATGTAACCAGGTATATAAATAAATATATAAATATTAAAATATCAATGTAGACAATAAACCAACCGTCTTTGAGCATTTGCCGAAGTTCTTTGGTCCTTTGGAAATTGATTTCCTCGAGGAGTTGTTCCAGCATAGTCGGCGGTCTTGCAAGGCCGGATGACGAGCTGCCCGCCAAACTCGCCATGGCCTTCTACGTTCTCTTCTTCCTGGTATTCCGTCGTCTTCGTCGTTTTTTCTTATTCTCGATCCTTATATTCTTACTAGAAGTAGTCTTCCTTGCTATCTTTCTAGTCCTTCTCGTCGTGTCACGAACTTCTTCACTGCATCGATGTTCCCCTCCTATTACCTGTCAACAACGATGACTCTTTGCGATCTCTCTCTCTCTCTCTCTTTCTCTTTATATTTGCACGTATATTCGTCTAGGGGAAAACGAACGACAGGATTCGTCGAGCATCAGTCGTTCGACCAATCGTCGTCTTTCCTTTCCTTTCTTTGTAACAAAAACACTATTCAACTTGCATACCTATCTTTCAGTTTGTCATAGCAAACGTTTTCATATTTTTTTTATTTTTTTTTTATTTTCCGCGTCGTTTCTTTTCTTTCTTTTATTTTTTTCTTTAATTTGAATTTGATTACTTCACGCGATTAATCGTTAACATTTTGTCAGTGATATTTCTCATTGGCAGAGCATTAAAATCGGATCGTAGAAACAACAAAATACAAACAGCGAGACAACTTCTACGTTGAGCGAGAATTTAATGAGCGAAGTATTACGGCCAACACTCGAACGACGCCGGTCGTCGATAATCTCGCGTCTGCGTTTTCGATGTTCTCCTTTCGCGAATTTTCGGCGCGAAATTTTGAACGATTCTAATCGTACTCTATAAGATTTATCATTCCTCGAGGCTAATTTTTCAATAAAAAAATACAATACACAATATTAAATACACAATTAAAATACAATACACAAAAATACAATATTCCAAATAAAATACACTTTTACGTACAATTTTATGTTTGTTTTTTTCGTTTATTTTATTTTATTTTATTTTCTTCTTTTTGGTAACTGTGAAAATTCGTATAGAAATTTGTTTTTTTTTTTGTTGGATTTTCATTTATATATTTCTATTCGTATAATCGTTTTATTGGATCGATATAATTATTGGAATAATGAATATAACAATTACGAATTATTTATTACAATTTATCACACACACACACATACACAATGTTGAGGATTGCACAATGTGCAACGAAGCATAATTTTAAAAGAATAGTTTATTAAAGCGTTACTCGTGAATATTGATATATCGTTTACAACTTGGTATTATCTTCTTGAATGTGATTTTGCTTCAGGCAAGATATCGCGACCTAAAACTGACCCTAACCAGTCGATAATGTTTTTAGATCACGTCAAAAGTGTCTCTCATGTTTACGCGTTCGTTATAATCCAATATAATCGAATAAATACGGTATCACTAATTTTCCCATTATTAATTGCAAAGCCGAGTTCAATAAAAAAAAAAATATATATTAAAATTTAATTACGATACAAAAAATTCAAAATTATATTTTTTATTTTTTTCTGAAAATAATCGTGAAATAATTTACATACGGTATCACTAATTTTCCCATTATTAATTGCAAAGCCAAGTTCGATAAAAAAAAATATATATTAAAATTTAATTACGATACAAAGAAAATTATGATATTTTTTATTTTTTCTTTTTTTCTAAAAATACTCGTGAAATAATTTACATATGGTATCACTACTTTTCCTATTATTAATTGCAAAGCCAAGTACAATAAAAAAAAATATATTAAAATTTAATTACGATACAAAGAATGCAAAATTATAATTATTTGTTTTTTTTTTTTTTTTTTTTTTTTCTAAAAATACTCGTGAAATAATTTTCATTTCAATTCGAGAAATCGTACGATATTCTTTTGGGTATTTAAATTATTAGTACGTTGAGTTTAAACGGGATGTTTAAAATGATTGACAAAGTTGAAAATGACGAACAGTTTGTTTTATTGATATTTGTGTATGGGAAATGATCGAGAGACGGAGATTTTTTGAACCGCGAGCGCTGACTTTCCAGATCTCCGATAGCTCTGCATCCAGTTAGTCATTCCGTTTAGTCGTGAACCATCCTTCTCTCGTTTCGCTTAAACGAACTCGTCTTGTGTAGTAAACTCGTCGCGAGAGTACATTCTGAAAGGTACGTACGCGTATGTTATTTTGCAAGAAAAAAAAGAAAAAAAAAATTCCCAACTACGATCGATCGGTGCAGTGGCGTAAAATCAATTAAGATTAGAACGTTTCCAATCATTTTTCTTTTTTTGTTTTTTAATTAAAACGATCAATATAATCCGACAAATTTGACAATTTTCGATTACACTCGGTAAAATTATTTTGTAGAACGAAAATAAAAAAAAAAAAAAAATCAGATAAAAATCGTAACTTTATGAATGTTCGTTTTTCGAGAGAAAAATTATTTGAGAAAATGTTCTATTCCCGCGTCAATTTGTTATAGACTGGTAATCACTTGCGTAATCGTTTAGGTCGGACCGTTACCCGTTTCAATTTTGGCCGGGGGGTCAGAACACCCCGAAGCGATAGAAGTATTTGAGCGTGAAAGGACGAGTACCATAAAAGAACTCAAGTTTCTAACGATTCCGTTAATTCGTGTTTGATTATTTCGCGGTTTATATCCAACGACGATAGTTCATATCAAATAAAACTTGTTTCATTTGATCGTAAGTTTGTGCATACAATTTTTCTTAAACAATAAAATGATATCAAATCTGTGTCGACAAAAGTTTGAAAAAAATAAAATCAGAGAGTTACACTTTTGAAAGGAAAAAATTGATCATTGAAATTCGAAGAGAATCTTTTATTTCTTAGTTGAGATCTATCGACATGAAAAAAGTGATCTAATTAAGAAAGAAAGTCAAATTAAAAGAGAGACTCGATTACGGATAAAACGTAGAAAAAGTCGAGCAAACGAGGGTGAGATAACGCTTATACGTTCTTCTTTTTATGGATATAATTAACTACTTTAGATATTTTCCTTCGAACTGAAACATGTCGCGAAAGGGAGACGAAAATGTCTATAAAATAGTTTTGTTTTTTTACAACACGTAAAGTATTTTCCTCGTTTTAAGATAGGAACGATTACGTACACCAGTTTATACAAATAAAACGCAACAAATACGCAGATTCGTTTGAACAAACGTAATTTATTTTGAGTTTTCATTTATCTTCTTCGTTCATTCATTAGAATATAATTCATTCGTTTATTAAATTATTGAAAGTAATTAAAACGTAAAACGCATTATTCACGAGGATCGCGAGTAAAGTTTTGCAATTTCCGGATCACGATATCTCGTCTTATCTCTTCTGTCTTCCCTCTCTTTTCCTCTATTCTATTTTCTCTTATTCTATCTGTCCCTTTCTATCGGTCTATCCATCTGAAACTATCTCTCTCTATCCCCATATCTCGGCTTCTAGCGTTCTAGAAACCTAAACCTACGTATGTTCGAAGTAACCGATCTCGAAAGTCGTTCTGACAAGATCGTTCTGACTCTTGGAATCCCAACCTAGTTCCCAGATGCTCGCATAATCGAATAATTCCAGTTGAAGTACATTACATTTTATGACAATGACACTCGCCAACGCGTATCGTATAATTTTCTCGTCAGTTCGAGTCTTCAAGTATGATTAAGGAACAAAACACTCATATGCATACATTTTCCCAAAAATAAACTCATAAATATACGAAAATATATTATTTCTATAATATATTAATATTATATATATTAATTTTTTTTGTCAACAACAACAACAACTTCGATTCGATGTTATTTTGAATATTTTTTTGCGTGTTCTTCCCGTCAATTATTTTATTAGGAAACAAATACACTCGTAAGCAATATATTATATTATATTTGCAAACACATACATATTTATGATATGTTAATATTGATGAATCATGATGAATGCATACACATTTGTAATAAATTAATATTTAATCTTTTGATAAAACATTATTTGAAGAAATGTATTTAATAAATATCGTGTCAAACAGCAAAAAGAATAAGATTCGAAGATGTTATTCTTTATATTGGTGGCGTGTTTCGCTACCATGACTCAAGCAGGATGTCCCATGAGGCCAACAACGGGCCAAACTTCCGCTGGGAGGACACCAGGAGATGGTGGATATAAAATATTTATCACTGGTACTTCAGATAAATACATCCCTGATGCAGTTTACACAATTAGTCTCCGAGGTATATGATAATATTTGATAGTTCTGTTCTTAAAACAACAATTTCTCTCATAATCATTCTCGGACGTGTAGATATTTATTTTGAATTTTAGGTTCGAGAACTCACGAACGTCTTCAACAATTCACACGTTTCACACTTTCCGTGCATTCGCAGTACGCCCCGAACAATCCAACAGTTCGCGTGGGTTACTTTCAATTATTTTCCGATGCTCTGACAACTTTCAATGAAGATTGCATCAACACCATTTCGGAAGCTACGGATTATCCGAAATCCGAAGTAATTCAAATTTAATCTTCCCCGGTTTTACTTATAAGACTTGATTTTTTTCTTTTTGTTTATTTTGAGTTAAAGAAAATTAGAAAGATGAGTCTTTTAAAACTTGGCTTCCTGTCAAGATAGTCGTCCCTTCTTTTAGTAAGACAGTTAAACTTTTTGCCCTTGGAACAGATCCAAGTTATGTGGAAAGCACCACCGACTGGATCAGGTTGTGTCATCTTTACTGCTATGATCTTGGAAAATAATGTCAGGTGGTACGCCGAGGATGAAGGTCTGACGAAGACCTTCTGCGAGATGACTCCCAAGGAAGTTGAACAATTAAGCGAGGATAAATGCTGTGCTTGCGACGAAGCTAAATATTCAGTAAGCAGAATTTCGTGAAATTGCGAATATTAATCATCCTTATAAAATATATTTCATTAATATTTAATATAATAATATACTGAAAGCATATAAATAATTGATTAATAATTTATATTTATAAAGCTTACCTTCGAAGGCATTTGGTCGAATTTAACACATCCCAAAGATTTCCCATTCTCGGCATGGTTAACTCACTTCAGTGATCTGATCGGTGCATCCCATGAGACAGAATTTTCATTTTGGGGTAGGGATCATATAGCTACGGATGGTTTTAGGCAACTAGCCGAGTGGGGTTCGGCATCAGGTGTAGAAAATGAGCTCAGAAGTCAAGCTATTAAATTGAGAACTCTTATCAAGGCTGCTGGTCTTTGGTATCCCAACGTGAACACGAATACCAGTACGAGTTTTAGGCAAGTTGATTATTTTCATCAATCCTGTATATTAACACACATTTATTATAATTGATTAATTGATTATAATCAATCAGGGTAGACAGAAAACATCCTCTTCTGTCGATAGCTTCGATGTTCGGACCGTCACCCGATTGGGTAGTTGGTGTAAGTAAATTAAATCTTTGCCAGAAGGATTGCACTTGGACGAAAAGTATGATCGTCGATCTTTATCCTTGGGATGCTGGCACGGATAATGGTATTTCTTACATGTCCCCAAATTCGGAGACTAAGCCGAGAGAAAAAATGAAGCCAATCACGACCTCCTATCCGGAAGATCCTAGATCACCGTTCTACGATCCAACGGGTAGACCCATGCTTCCATTAGCAAGATTGTATCTCAACAGAGATAAAATCATTCAACGCGGTTGCGACGAGGAGATACTTCAGCGTCAAGTGCAAGAGTTAGAGGTTGCTGAAAATAACGAGGACACATCCAAACGTATTTATATTTCATTATATATCTCTCATGGAAATCATATTGAAACGAATAAAATAGAAAATATTGATTTGTATTATATATTTATTACAAAGCCGAGTGTCAAACGACGGATTATTCGGCATGGTCGCCGTGTTCCGTCAGCTGTGGGAAAGGATTGAGAATGCGTACGAGGGAATACAGGATGCCGGAAAAAGCTAAGATGTTCAATTGCAACAGACAACTCGTTTCTAAGGAGATGTGCGTCGCTAATTTAGCCGAGTGTCCGTAAGTAGTTTATATTTTCATTTGTTTATTTTCTTTTTTATTTGGAAGAATCTCGTTTGGTAAGATTGATCCGAGTGATCAACGAGAATCACTTTCGTCAAAGTTTGACATTTTTTTAGAGGCGAAGAAGAAGAAGATAATGATACTTTATTAATACCAAATAATACTGCATGCGAGACCACTGATTGGAGCGAATGGTCGGAATGTTCATCGACGTGTGGCATTGGTATTAAAATGAAAACCAGACGGTTCAAGGATCCTATGGGTCGTAAACGTTGTCCACTCGTTTCTTTGGTAGAAAAAGATAAATGTATGGAACCACCTTGTCTCGCTACGGAAACAATCGATCCCGATTGTAAAGTACGTACTTTTTCTCTTACATTGGAATTGTTCGTAATGTTTTAGTGTAAATTATAAATAGGAAAAATGTGTAGGTTACCGAATGGTCGGATTGGTCACCGTGTAGTGCATCCTGCGGAAAAGGTGTTAAATTAAGAACGAGATTGTTATTAGTTGATCCAACGATGCAAAAACATTGTTCATCGCGTGTCGAATTGTTACAACAACGACATTGTCTCATTCAAGCTGATTGCACCTTTGATATGGCAACAGCTAAAGGTGAGAAATTAATAAGGTAAAACAAAAGAACGTTAATAACATTTCATCTTAATTGTATGGTAATTCCAAGTTGTCTGCATGGAGAATGCTGACCCTGGTCCTTGTAGAGGATATTTCAAAAGATGGGCTTTCGATACACGCAAATTAACGTGCGTTTCATTCGGTTATGGGGGTTGCCGAGGTAACAGGAATAATTTCTTAACATTTGAAGAGTGTAATCAAACTTGTGATATAGTAAGTAAACGATAATCAAACAATTCAGATTTTCATTCAAATGTTTGCTGTACACAATTGTCAAACGAGCTTGATTTTAATTTAGGTACGAGCTATTTTATCTGGAGAAAATCCAAGACAAATAGCCGAAATTATTCAACCACGTGGCAATTTATCGAATTTGACACCTGTCGATTGTGAACTTTCTGATTGGTCTCCTTGGTCACAGTGCAATGTCACTTGTGGTACAGGACGAGTAGTTAGTTATCGTACTATCAAGGTATAATATTTAAATAATATGATTTTTGTGTCGGTATTATGACAGTTGAATAATTCAAATAATTTTGCAAATTTATCCTATTATTTAATTGATAATATATTTAAGGATGATTTGTCGGTACAATTGGAAACAAAAGTTAATGACATTTTCATCAAATCCATATCTCTTAATATCTGTTGAAATAGATGATTTAAACCAACTATTTTTTATTTATAATTGAAATTTTGATATAAAGTTTCTAAAAAAATGAAATTTAGTGACCATTTTAATAATATTAACATGAAAATCTCAATTTAAGTGAAAATTGTAAAATAACTTTTGTTTGTGACTGTACTGTATCATCCTTAATTCACGGTACAGTCACAAACAAAAGTTATTTTACAATTTTCACTTAAATTGAAATATTGAATTATTCGAATTTTTGTAACTTATTTCACTGTCATAATTATCAATACAATTAATCGATAAAAATAATCATTGTTTTATATTTTCTTATATATTTTTTTTTTAATAGCGCAAGGCTGAGAACGGTGGCCGAGCATGTCCGAAAAAATTGCAAAAAAGATCTAGATGTCAATTGGCACCGTGCAATTAAAATGAAAAGAGATGAATTTATTTAAAAAAAAAAAGATAAGTAAAGATTATTAAGCAAAATAATGATTTACGATTTCTAAGTCTGAGATCAAATATTTTTACAAATGTGTAAGTAAAGTCACGATGAAATGAAAAGATCGTTGTGCGTATGTTTTCTTTTTTTTTTTTTTGACAAGATGACAGGTATATAACACTCTGATGTATCAGAATAAACGATATTTTATTAGTGGTCATATTCGTACTGGTTGATCGATCCTTCTATTTTCCATCGAGATACGTTCGGAAATGATATATCAATATTATATAATCCAACAATACATTCTGTAATTCATATTGTCCATCAGATATTAATTATTATCTTTTGTAATTTTTTTTTTCTTGGTTAATAATAATCAAATATTAAACAGGATGAATCGAAAACACTTTGGAAGATGATTGAATTACGTCAACAAAAAAACTTTCTAACTACTTCTAAATAAATTTTAAAAATTGAAATTTTTTCTATCATTTAACATGACTTGAAAACACACAAAAAAAAAATCATACATAGAATTAATCATATTCTTTTGATGAATATTTAAGAATGATTTGTCGGTACAATCGGAAACAAAAGTTAATGACATTTTCATCAAATCCATATCTCTTAATATCTGTTGAAATAGATGATTTAAACCAACTATTTTTTTTTATATAATTGAAATTTTGATATAAAGTTTCTAAAAGAATGAAATTTAGTGATCATTTTAATAATATTAACATCAAAATCTCAATTTAAGTGAAAATTGTAAAATAACTTTTGTTTCCGATTGTACCGACAAATCATCCTTAAAAATTACGTTTCCGAGAGATGACTTCTAAAATTCTTTTATTTGCTTTCGTAGTTCGATGAGACGCCTTTTAACATAAATTTTTTTCTTTCATATGTGTTTCAAATTAATATTAAATAATTACGAGTCGTGTTAAATAAAAAATGTACAAAGCGGATAAGTGTTACGCTTATTCGATCATTGTTCCTATAAATTACATTTCTCACGAATATGGTGGGAGGTGGGGTTGGGAGTATTGAGGGGATCAGGGGGGATACTTCCAAGATTAATATGTACATCCTATAAAATGTAAAATTTTCAATAAACTCCCTTCCCATATATAAAAGACGCCCCATCAACTTATCATCCTATCGATAATAATAATCGTTAGAAAATCGGACTAGTTACTGAAAATGATTTCTTTGAATTATTATTATCATTTATCATTATCATTATCATTAATATAATATTATTATTATTATTATGTTCTTGTATATATCTCTCCCTTATTCCTTCTAAGTAAATCTAATAATAAAACGTTGGTTCCATTTCGTAATCCTTCGGTTTCATTGCATATTTTTCGATTATTAGCACATCACACTCGTGTAACTGTGCTTTATAATTGTAAAGCTTCTTCTTCTTCTCGAACTAACAACGCTTCATTATAATTCTGTTTTTATTTTTCTTTTTTTTTTTTTCCTTTTGCGTTTTGTTCTTTTTTGTCGTGTAGATTATCTACGTTTCACATTTATGATATAGTACATTTAGATGATTTAATTCTATTTTTTCAGATCCGTGCAGACCAGAAAGGAGATGAAAAAATTGAAATAAATTGATAGGGGAAAAATATGGGATTATGGTTTTAACGTTAATTTTTTTGTAGTTTCTGTTATTTTCTTTTTGTTAGAATCGATGATCTCCTTTTGTGGTCCTGACAGAGTTCTGATTAATTCAATAATTAATACTTATATCATATTTTTGGATGTAGATACACGTAATATCTATGGTATGGTTAGAGAATTTTCATTTTAGGCCACTACTAGTCTTTCTATACTACGATGAGAGCTAATCTTTTGGTCGTAACTTTTACATTTTGTGTTTTTCCCGTATTTCGATAAACAATACATTTCTTAAGAATTTTAATTACAATAATAATAATGATGCAAATTAAATCTTAATCCTAATCATAATCTCTTAATTTTTGTTCAACGTTTCGGTCACTGATTAATCCATTTACGATATTTTACCGACGATCTACAAACTTCTTCTCTACGGATGATAAATTAAAATACATTTCTATTTGTTTTTAATTAATTATTATAAAACATAAGATAAAATTTATCACGCAACGAGTCGATTAAAAAATATTATTTATTCGTACGAATTTTACGTAACAATATAATAAAAAATCAAATTAGGAGAATATGGTATTAAGATTGATAAGAAAATAAAATTCACATTATTTTCCTACAAATGAAAATATAATATTCGATTAAAAATCAAATTTTGAGTATTCGTCAATTTTATATAAATTACACGCCTGTGTATATTCGCATGTATGATGTTTCGCACAAAAATATCACGTAATATAAGTTATAATAACAATGAACTTTTTTCACGATTCACACGATCATTATTATTTGATTTATTGATATAATTAACACGCGTTAATATTTTGTAATGATGTCAAATATCAAAAAATGTACATTCGATCGAACGATTTTTAGAATCTAGGACATGTAATTTATATATACACACGTACACATTAAAAAAGAAAAACAAATCTCGATGAGATTGAAAAATTCTCTTAAATACGATAATTCGCATGATTGAAAATCGTTTCCTTGCCTGTAATGGTTCGAAATAAAAAATAAATTATTACAAGCTACAATTGTTACTAAATTGCACACACGTTACAGACACTTTTGCACCTATTACACGATCTTATTGGTTGGGAATAAGGGTTGGAGGGAAGGTACAGGTGGTAAGGTTGGATTGGATTATAATTTTCAACGCGATTGAAATCTTTGAATGTGCGAATGATACGTATATATATAATAGAAAAGAAATTCTTGATGGAATTTCTTTATTTTCTTGAAATATCAAAAAGTCTGTTATCGTTTGAACGTGTCGTTCGTTATTGGATGATAATAACAACATCCGAATACAATTATAGACTAGATCGTAAATATAATAATAGTTATAGAGTTTTAACTCAATAATTACAATTTCTTTTCTTCATCTTTTTCTTTTTTTCTTTCTTCTTTTCTTCGAATTCAGCTTAAGAAGTTATTCTCTCGCGTTTAACGTTTCAAATATAATATTATATTAAAACGAAAAATGGTACGTTATATTTTTCTTCGATATATATATATATGAGCCGTTTATTTTGAAAGTGGCCTAACTCCATTTTTTTCCGGTAACATGTACAGCTTCAAATTATCTATCAATAAATCATTTAAGATTTTTTATATTCCGAGTAAATACGGTAATTCTGGACACATAAGTTTTCAGAGTTAGTTGAATCACTGAACCGTTTATTTTGAAAGTGGCCTAACTCCATTAGGAGTAGAGATTTTTGTGCGGTAGAAATGGCATTAAAAAAAATAATTTACTGTTTGTCCCCCGAGAGTATTACAATATTATCAAAAAGTGTCGGAAAGGTAATAACTTTATTGTACATGAAATGAGACAAGAAGATTTTGTATGAACAAAATTATTAGAAGACGCAATTTTTAAAAGGGTCAAGAATTCTAACGGAGAACCAATAAACTGGTTTAAAATATGTTGGATGCGTTTTGTCAAAAATGAATAAGATTTTCTATAAGACATCAATGAATGAGAACGAAAATTGTAAAGTCCTGAATTTAATACAACGTCGGGGTAGACCAAGAAAGTTCGAAAATATTGTATTGACACCACTGTATAAAAATATAAGACAAATTACAACCGCAAAATTCATGGACATAATTGACTTATTACGATATATACCACCGGAACATCAGGATTTCTTTAAATCCCTTTCACATACACAAAATGTAGATGAGTAGAAAATTGTTTTGTAATTTATGTTTGTACAAAATATTTTGAATCGCATAATTTATGTTTTTAAAGTGTTATAAAGATACGTAAAATAAAATAAGTATTGTTTTTTCGCAATTTGAAGCATCTTAAATTATGTTGAATGGACTTCGGTTCCTTCAAATTTTATAACGAATCTGGTTGTTAATTTTGAAAGTGGCCTAACTCGATTCTTGGTAAGAAAACGCATATTATTCACTTAATAATTGCCATTATTTTAATAGGAACTGTAAATTGAATACCTTTAGATACACTTAAGCAACATAACTCATTGTTATTCTTTACGTATATTTTTAATTGCATTGAAACGCAAGCCTTTAAATATCTCAATTTAAGGTTATATGGAGTTAGGCCACTTACAAAATAAACGGCTCATATATATATGTCTTCCCATATTTTATTTCTTTTTTGTTTAATTCTCGTTCTAGTTCTTTTCACACATCTTATATTTCTTTATATATATATATATATATTTATATATTATTTATTGAATTCCTTGCACTCGCTATCGAATGAAATCTTAAAACGATTAGGCGCGCATCGAAGAGATGGAAGATCGAGAGATATAAAATTTTCGATTATTCTTTTTTCTGTTTTTTTTTTTCTTTTTCTTTTTCTTTCTTTTTTTTAAGCGATCGTTATAAATTCGAGGTACACACGTATGCCATCGTAGAGGCTGAAAGATGATATAACATTTCTAAATGAATAATTATTCTTCTCCTCCTTCTTCTTCTTCTTCTTCTTTTTATTTTTATTTTTCTTCTTCTTTTTATTTTTCTTCGTTACGTTTGTGACTATGCTTAATGCAATACTATATTAGCAAGTTAATTAAAACATATTTACGGTTCTCGTTTTCTGACTAGTGTTGACTAGACTAATTCGCGCCGACCCACGTGCCACTTCCATTCTGGCAGTAGTAGTAGTAATAATAATAATAGTAGTAGTAGTAGTAGTAATAGTAATAGTAAGAGTAATAGTAGTAGTAATAGTTGTTGTAATAGTATTAGTTGTAATAGTAAAGTTTGACTATTTTTTTTTTTTTTTTAGTTTCGCACATCTGAACGATGAACAGCAACTTTGACTAAATCGATTTATCGAATTCGTATCCCCAATGATTTTTGTTATTTATTTATTTGTACCTCTGACAACTCGTGAAAAACAATTTTGTTCGATAATTCGGACGGTTTTCTAAGGATACCGATGATCATCTTATTTTTATCAGCTAAGTGATTTGAGAATATTGTATAAAATATCTTATAACAGTAATGGTAAACTCGATTGTTCACATTTTTTTTATACAAATTTTTAATTTCATTCTTACCCATCACCAAAAAAAAAAAAGAAAAAGGTATTCGCCATAACCGGTCTCAAATTTAAAAAAATCATTTTCTAAAATACGAAATACTCTAGAAAAAAAATATAATGATTAAAAAGAAATAAAAATTACGATAAATTACTGGCTTTAGTATGATAAAATTTAAATTTAAATTAAAAAATGAAAAAAAAAAAAAAACAAATAATATGATTGGTCGATGCAGTTAGGCACGGGTAACAGTAATTAGTTTATAACAACGCTATCAACAATTCACTATCACACTATTTTCCACGCGAACACTGTGACAAATTCTCACAGATTAATGAAATTCGCGAGTGGTCATTGGTACAAGAAATCGATTACGAGTAATCGTAAGTTCGTCATGTTTTAAACGAAAGTTTGACTTTCGTTCGAAGGGAAGAGGGATTTTTTATCGAAGGGTTGACAACATACCACCACCATCTTCTTCTTCTTCTTCTTCTTCTTATCGTTTCGTTTCTATTTGTCCCTTTTTTTGTTCTTTTTCTTTTACCTTTTTTTTTCTATTTTGTTTTTTTTTTGTTTATACGTTTATCCGTTCGTTAGTTTCGTCGAAAGTTTTTAACGCGTTCTTCTCCGACGTGCACAATAAATAATTGGCAAGGCTCGTCGTCGTTAATAAAAAAGGCATCATTGTGTGCGTCTGCCGATTGCGATTTGTTTGGTTTGTAGTTGTAGTTGTTGTTGTTAATTTTTTTTTTATTTTATTATTTCCCTTTTTATCTTAGTTTCTTCTTCTTTCTAGGGGTTATTTTTTTTCGTTCTTTTTTTTTTTTTTCGATATATTAGATATATTTAGATATCGAACCTCAAAGAAATAAAATCGACGAAAAATGAATAATCGATTCTCATTCGTCGTTCGAGTTTTCGTCGTACTCGAACATATTCAATTCCGGATTGGGTTCTCGCGTTGATCGTCTAATCGCCGAGGCTCGTCATCGATCGGTTCGATGACGGGGCCGTACTCAGAGCCAACCAGCTGATACGTCATGCCCGGAAATCGGTTCGATGCCAGGAAGTCGTTGAAGTTGCGTAGCCGAACCATTTGTCTTGACCGTCATTGAAATCGCTCCGCTTGCAATCATACTTTCTTCCGTGGTCGATGGTGTTAATGGAACGGCACTAACCACCCCTGACAAAACAAATTTATCTTTTTGCTGAACAATCAATTTGAGCGTTTTTTATATCCGAACAATCACTCGTCATGATTGGTGGTCATTTCAAATTCAAGAAAAAATAAATAATTCAAGTTGCTTATGAAGGACCAATTTATATAAAAAGGGTTGAATCATGGTACATGGTGTACCAGTATTGTATTGAAATATTTGTCGACAAAATCGGTATGAATTTTTCAGAAAAGTTAAATATTATTTGATGACGCGTAATTAGTTTTGTTGTAAGATAATACGAGGGATTATTCGAATATTCGAAGAATAGAAAAGAACTAACTTTGGTGTTCGGTAACACTGGTAATTTCAGCGGTATCCAAGCTGGGTTGTTGACTCTGGGTGACTTCGTGTCGTCTCGGGGGTATCGTTTGGGAACCGAGTTCCGGAGCTCTGGTAGGCACGCTGCTGGCTCGTTGCAATTGTTTCTTCGATACTTTGGATAAAAGAATCGAAGTGATGGGTTGCGTGGTACTTTCCATCGTATTCGAATTGGTGCTGGTCATAGTCGGAGTCGATACTCTCGACGCCGAGAACTTTTTACGTTTTTTAGTTAAAGCGGAAACTATAGCCATGCGACTAAAACCATGATGAGTTTCCGATGGGTGATGGGAGTGATGACTGTGATGAGCATGGTGTCTGTGAACCTCGTGACTTCGTTGAATTTCCAAGGATGACTTCGAATCGGTAGAACCTTCCGATCTCGAGCCACCATCTTCCGATCCGGGTGAATACACGGAATCCTCTGAACGAGATCTACCTAATGAAACAAACATAATCTCGACGTTTGACTTTTATTCGAACGATATATGTGTAGGATTCGTGAAAAAATTGGGCCGTTGACTGGGACTCGAACCCGGATCTTCCGCTTTCCGGGCGACTGCTCTTTAACCAATTGAGCTATCCAGGGCCCACCGTCCAATCTCTTCACGAACGCCTACTTAAGTGTTTGGCTTGGAGGTGCTCGCATCCCACATATGAAATATAATAGGAAAAATATATCTTACCGATAAATTTCTTGGAAACTTTGTGAGCTTTCGCAGCTTCGATCAACGTATCCCAACGTTTCTTCTTCGAGCTACTTCTTACGCCACGACTTTGCCTGCACGCGTTACTATGATGCAAACTTTTTTTCGGCATCGTGCCCAAACCAAATATCTCGCTTCTCGTAGAACCGTAAATCTCGTGATGAGAATTTTCCTGTTGTTCTTCCTTCCAAGATGCGATCAATTCCGCGACGGGTTCTAACAAAGTAGAACTGCTACCGGGTTGGGGGGCTATATTAAATCCTTTCATCAAGCGTCGTTCCTTCTGCCGATTCTTCTTACCTCCCGCACCTATGGACAGCTCTTTAAGGCTACCGTCTGTATCGGGGCAAACAGAAAAGAGAAAGTGGAACGTGCTCAAAAAAGGAACTAACTAATCGTGAGACAACGAGAAGCACTCTCAAACGTAACAAACACTTACAAACGTAATACCGAATGGGATATAAATTAAGTGTAAGAAATAAAACAAACAAACACACAGAAATATAATACGAGCAATAAATGAATTAATTAATCTTCCCTAAGAGGGGAATAAATTCCTCACCAGTTCCGGTACCACTCGCCGTAGACGTGTTCATGCCGGAATTTTTCAAAATTTCGATAATCTCGCAACGAAACGCACTTATGTCCTGTTTGATCTCGTTAACGTCGTCCTCTGTCACACCTTCGTTTTCTGCTTTTCTTTGTTCAACGGTCACGTAACGTCTCACCAAATTTCTCATTATACTTTGATAACGAAAATCACGTTGGGATGCTTGCTTAGCTTTTTTCTGAAATAAAAGTGTTTCACGTCGATGAGGAATCGGTTCCAGATCAATTATTTTGTTACCTCGATAACATCATCATCGCTCGACGATTCCCTTTGAAGAGATCCTACGACGATATCGTATATAGTACAAATTTTTACCCTGATCGTTCGCATGTGTTCCTTTTTGGCGGCTCTACTATGACCGCAGAGTTTCCGATAAATCCACAGGCCAACGTACCAAGCGCTCTTTGGTGTCGGAATGATATTGAATGGGGGTGGTACTGTCCCACCTTCTTCGAAATAACTGATCCAAAGTTTGCTCCTGGCGAACTTCCATTCGACATCGGCGCGTTCCTGATACCATTTGCGTTTCACGTTTCATCAAATTATTTAACATTAGTTTCATTAAACATTATATTTTTTCATTTACTCGATATTCTATTTAATAATTCATTTCATTTTTAATTAACAGTACGTTTTACAAGACCTCCCCCCTTCTCTCCCCTCCCCAAGTGATAGTCGAGGTGTTTAATTTCAATTCGTGTTTGTCGTCTGTCAATTATATTGCTAAATATTTTCAACTTTACGTTAATCTTTTGGGACGAATAATTTCTCAACGTGTTATCATTTAAATCGAAAGAAAACCCTCCCTCCCCCTAAGTGATAGTCGAAGTGTTTAATTTCAATTCGTGTTTGTCGTCTGTCAATTATATTGCTAAATATTTTCAACTTTACGTTAATCTTTTGGGACGAATAATTTCTCAACGTGTTATCATTTAAATCGGAAGAAAACTCTCCCTCCCACCCCAAGTGATAGTCGAAGTGTTTAATTTCAATTCGTGTTTCATTTGTCAATATTTTCTACTTTAGCGTTAATCTTTTGGGACGAATAATTTTAAGGTGTTTATCATTTAAATCGTAAGAAAAATGAAATATATTTGTGTTATACTTACGGATATTAATTGATAGGAATGATTCATCATGGCGATTAGAAGATTTAGAAGTACGACGATATTGATTACCGAATAGGTGCCGAACATTAACATACCCCAGAATCTCGTAAACACTTTAATGCCATCCAATTCGAAACTTTCGAGATCTACCAATCCGAAAACAGCCCAGAATAGCGTTTGAGTGGTCTCGAATAAACTGCCAGCATTTTCCAAGTTCTTAATTAATGAAATAGTACTCTTCAAATCTTTCATTCTAATGAATTTTATTTTAATACGTACTTGGCGAATCGTCGCCAAACGATGCAAGCGTTTGAATCCGTTGTAACGTTTGCGTTCAAAGAATGCGGCATTGCTGAAGGACATCTTTTCTTTTCCATATCGGCATAATACCATAAAAGTTGATTCAAACCTAGTCAAATATAACGACGAGTAGAAAGAGAAAGTTTTGGAAAAATGTATGAACGTAATTGGGAACTGAACTGAGGATTTTTCAAACGCGTTGTCAGACTTTTTTAGTCTATCGATTAGGTTTTTTTTTTTTTTCAATTTTCCAAATATATTTTTCGATATAAACGAAAACTGTCAGCCACCACCAGGCTTAGGAATTCCGTGAAAATTAATATCTAAATTTTTGTGTGATTTATTGTGACAACTATTTGCAGCACAATAAATTCAACTTTTATTTTTTATTTTTTTATTTTTTGAATTAAAGTAGTCAGTTCCCAATACAGCGAATATTTATGCGTGTGTGTGTGTGTGTAAGGAGGTACAAGTAAAATAATATCTAAATATATCAGAACTGATATTTTTTTCGACGTTTCCTTGAAAAGATTTGCCATATGTTTCATACTCACCGCAAGAAAAAGCAAACAATACTAGGACGTAGAGAAAGAAGAATTTCATGATATCCATAACCATTCTTGATAATGAAACTTGAAGTGGGCCGAGATGGGGATTTACGGAAAATATGTAAACGAGTTTTAAAGAACTGCAAGGAAGAATAAATACGAATGCATTAGCATATCTTTTTTTTATCAATCTACACCTATACCAAAAATATATACGGTTATTCGATAAATATTCAATTATTAGTTGTGAAATAATATTAGAAAATTACTATGAAATATATATTATAAATAAATAAATAATTGATTTTTTTATCTTATCCAGAAATGTTAATATTTTAATTAAAATTAATTTTAATTAAATAAATAAATAATTGATTTTTTTATCTTATCCAGAAATGTTAATATTAAAATAGTTATAATAGGGAATTCATAACCGTCCAAATTCCCTATTATACCTATTTTAAATAAATAATATTTTTTATAACGATACACGTGAAATTGTTGACTTCGAATGTAAAAACTTTAGAAAAAATCAACTTTTCGACAAGTTCAAATATCAAATATTTCTATTGTATTTCTTAATTAACTTTTTCTACGAACGAATTAACAAATACGATAGAATTCTAATGTAAATAAAATAAAAAAAGAAAAAAGAGAATTTTGTGTTGAATCAAGGAAATAAAAGGTTACCTAAAAATGTTGGCGGCCGAGAATAAGCCTTCGGATATTAGCATTGGATCCCAAGTGTCCCACTGTTCCCGTTGCAATTCTACTGGAAAACCTGGTTCCTGGGCTTCATTTTCTTTTTGTACCCTGTAATACGCGACGACTCTAAGGGCCACCGTGGCAACGTACAAAGAGTTCGTCACAAAATCGATCACGTTCCACATATCGTTGGCGTATTCCTTCAAACCGACGTCCCAAAGTTGTTTAACCTCTGACCAAATCAATCCGGAGACCCATGCTAGTATGAACCTAGGATTATTACAAAAAATTCGAATAAAATGATCTTTTGTTCAACTTCAATTCAATTTCAATCGATAAAAGAATGAAAGAATGAAAGAATAAAAAAAAATGCAAATTTTTTACCACTCAACGATGCTCGGTGCAGCACCCCTTTTAGTCGGTGCCGTATCATTTTCAACAACACTGTGTCCCATCCAATTACCGATCACGCTTTCTATCCTCTGACTGGCTAGAATTAACATAACTGCGAACAAATAAATCAACAATTTCCTATTTACAATATGCATTCAAAAAAAAGAAAATTTAACAACTACTCGGATTCCACGTTCATTTCATTTTCTTTGCAAAACTCGTATTTTACATTAGAAGCACGTCGTTGGATCAAACATTTTCAATCTTTTTTTTCATCAAAACGAGTTACAAAACTCTAATACGTAAACGTGAGTAATATTGTTGTAATAAACATTGAAAACTCGATGAAAGGTCAAAAGAAAAAAAGTAGAGAAAAAAAGTTTATATTAAAAAGAAGAAGAGTGGGAAGAAAAAAAAAATAATAAAAAATATCGATCTCTACGATGATCTCTACGCAGATCGATATTGTTTGGAAGATACGATAAATCGTGAAGAATATTAACCAAAAAAGAATGTAAAAACGTTATTAAATCCCACCACGTGTATGAAAGAGTGGACGGGGTTGGGTGGGTGGGCTGGGATTGGTTTACCGTTTGGTTTACTGTATAAACAAATTCTTTTCTTCTCCCCGACGTTTTTTCGTAGATATAATATTTTATGATAATAAAAAAAAGGTGTGAGTTTCAAAGAAGCACACTTCTGTCGAGTAGTATACAAAAAAGGGGAGAGGGTGATGGAAAAAAACCATTTAGCATTATAATACGTACATAGAAAAGTGAAGTATGATGCCGAGTGACAGATGAACTTGATGAATGGTTTCCTCATAGTTTGACCAATGGTGCTGTGAGGTGCTATGATGTATGCCACGCTGAATAGCGGAAAGAGTAAGCCGATCCTGACGATTTCCATAGCTTGAAGGAGCATGTTTTTCCTACGGAAACCGGGAAGACCCTCGTACCAAATCGATGCGAGTAGTTGCTGAACGTTCGGATGAGCCACGAACTGGAAAGTTCCGAAGCAAACGGGGAAATTTTCCGAAGGGTATCGTGTTTTCTCTTTCTCTTTCTATTTCTTTTTTTTCTTTTTGAAGTTATACTTCTTTTGGCGCGTTGGGGAAAATTTAATGGGAGTGATTTTGTTCCGAGCGACACGAAAAAACGACACCATGAAGTTTGTCGATATTTAACGACGCGCGGCAATGCGATTTCAAGTATACGGCATGAAGTTGTCTTCTTTTCTTCTTCCCCCCCTTTTTTTCTCAAGCGGGTCACCCATCCAAGTACTAATCGTACTCAGCGCTGCTTTACTTAAATATTTGAGCGGGAATTAGTGCTATCACAGCGCCATGACGGTTGACGCGTGAAGTAATTCAATATATCTCTCTTATATTAATGTGGACTGATACCTATATTATGATATTTTATTATTCTTTCTAATATATATAATATATCGATAATAAATTTAAATTAATAATAATAATAATAAATTTTTTTTGTTAAGTTATTTTTGAGGTTATTGAGGTTATGTTCGTTTTGGTACGGCAAAGAAGTATAACTTCTTACGTGCGTACATAAGTACACACACCAGTTTTTTTTTTTTTTTGGCAAACACATACATCGAACCACCAATTAGCATAATTAATAATAATTTGTGTTTGTTTATTCTACTCTATGGGGTAAATTGTTTTTTTTTCTCTCTTTCTTTCTCTTTCTTTCTCTTTCTCCCTTTTTTCATCGATCAAAGGTACTTTTTAACGAATCGACGCAAAAGAAAAAGAAAGAGGAAGGAGGGAGGAGAGGTAGGAGAAATAATGAGTCACAATTAATAAATAAAGCAGATAGTACGACGGAAAATTTACCTTCTTTTGTCGAAGTTTTATCGCCAATTTCAAACGATTCAGGTGCATTCTCTCGCCGTGTTCGAATGCTGGTCCCTTTGGATCGTGATTTAATAGAACTTCCAATTCGTAGGAACTTCTCGTGTGATCTAGCAAAGCCGTTGCAAAATCTTGACATTGTCTTCTGAGTTCCTGCCGAATATTCACGTATACTTTGAAACTTTTTAACTTTGTTCAATTTTATTATTAATTAGATATGCACATTTAATGCAACGATAAAAATTCATCAATTTAATATTTAATTAATTTAATATTAATTTAATATTATTTAATTCATCAATTTAATATTTAATTTATTTCTTTATTTATTTATTTAATAATAATCATTCTAAAAATCAATAGCTTTAAAAATTAATTACAAATGATAAAACATGTATAACAAAAATTATTCTTATCGTATTTTTACAGACAAAAAGTAAATAATTGTAACTATCACATAATTATCAGCATACACACTTACGTACGATATATATTATAATAAAAATACAATAAGACGAATTATATGACGAGTTATATGAGCCTAACATGGGAACAATTATTATTTTGTTTTGATCAAACTTTTCTATTTTTTCTTACAAATAAAAATACTTTTTTATTTTTATTTTTTTTTTTAATTGAAAATCAAAACTTAATACCCACGTATACGCGTACATATATTTATAATTATTTATAATTATTGTTATTTTCTTTCGATCAAACTTTTCTATTTTTTCTTACAAATAAAAATACTTGTTTATTTTATTCTTTTTTTATTTTTTTATTGAAAATCAAAACTTAATACCCACGTATATTACATTCTACACTCATATAGGTGCATGTACGTACATATAACGTTTATACATATTCCCTTTTGTAGTTTCCATTCGAATGCAGTAGGAAATTCAAACCAACCGCAATATCCAACGAGAAGTTCAGGTACGCTTCCTTAATCGTTTTACCGATTCCCTTACGAATTGGCAGACGATCGAATTTCGATCACGTGCTTAAGAATATAACAAAACCGTCTCACCCTCCCTCCCTCCCTCCCTTCCTCCCTTCCACCCTGTTTCCCTCCCTGATCGTCGACGTGTCATCCTGGGAAAAGACTCGGAACGAAACATTGCTAGTTCGAGCAGAAATTTTACAAATTGTTCTTCCACCAAGATCTTTCTTATTGTGCAACCCTTTGTGTAAACTTATATATGAATGTATGTATGTGTACGTGTGCATTTATAGTCAACGATTCGTGTAATCTATTCACACTAATCATTGGGAAATCGAGTGAGAAATTCGGTCAAACGTGTTCGTCTTCATTTACAATTTTCTTTCTTTCTTTCTTTCTTTTTTATTTTTTTTTATTATTATTATTATATACTTCACATATAATTATGCTTTAATTAATGCAGGATATTGTTGATATACGTAAATAATTAAATATACTTATTTATAAGTATATTATATATATTTATATTATTTTATTTATATTTATTATATTTATTTATTTTATTATTATTATTTATATATATATATTTATAAGTATATGTACAATATATTATTTATGCATGTGTATATGTGTACTTTGGAAAGAGAAACTTTGCAGAGGATACTTCGTTGATCTACATACGTGCATACATAATTTATATACATACATATATACATACATATATACACATACATCATACATATACGTAAACTTTGGCTTGTAAATTTCACGAGTCGAGTTATTAGAAAAGAAGAAAAAAAAATTATGAAAACGCGAGAGTTTCACGTTGGGGAAGAAGTAGCGCATCTAATTTCCCCGATCTAAGCAATAAAACTCGTGCACTACACCTAGCATATAGGGTGTGTTCTAATACACCAGTTTCATGCTCCTCCTCCTATACACCTTCGACATATTTTCGGGCAGCCTGCCAATGCCAACGTTTACAACATCAAAGCGATATTTCGAACGTGGCCAAATATTTGCCGACGCGTGTGAGAAAAAAGAGAAAAAGAGGGAGAGGGAGGGGGAGAGAGAGAGAGAAGAGAGGGGTGAAAGGGTGGGGGAAACTCACGAATATGATCTCGGTGATTAGAACTTTTAACCAGATATTAACATCCAAACGAGATGGTATGTAAGTAGTACACCCCATTACACCCCCTCCCCCCTCCCCATGTGAGTAGTACACCCACCTTACTTCAGGTACACGCGAATCATTATTTGAGCCGTTTATTTTGAAAGTGGCCTAACTCCATATAACCTTAAATTGAGATATTTAAAGGTTTGCGTTTCAATGCAATTAAAAATATACGTAAAGAATAACAATGAGTTATGTTGCTTAAGTGTATCTAAAGGTGTTCAATTTACAGTTCCTATTAAAATAATGGCAATTATTAAGTGAATAATATGCGTTTTCTTACCAAGAATGGAGTTAGGCCACTTTCAAAATTAACAACCAGATTCGTTATAAAATTTGAAGGAACCGAAGTCCATTCAACATAATTTAAGATGCTTCAAATTGCGAAAAAACAATACTTGTTTTATTTTACATATCTTTGTAACACTTTGAAAACATAAATTATGCGATTCAAAATATTTTGTACAAACATAAATTTCAAAACAATTTTCTACTCATCTACATTTTGTGTATGTGAAAGGGATTTAAAGAAATCATGATGTTCCGGTGGTATATATCGTAATAAGTCAATTATGTCCTTGAATTTCGCGGTTGTAATTTGTCTTATATTTTATACAGTGGTGTCAATACAATATTTTCGAACTTTCTTGGTCTACCCCGACGTGGTATTAAATTCAGGACTTTCAAATTTTCGTTCTCATTCGTTGATGTCTTATAGAAAATCTTATTCATTTTTGACAAAACGCATCCAACATATTTTTAACCAGTTTATTGGTTCTCCGTTAGAATTCTTGACCCTTTTAAAAATTGCTTCTTCTAATAATTTTGTTGATACAAAATCTTCTTGTCTCATTTCATGTACAATAAAGTTATTACTTTTCCGACACTTTTTGATAATATTGTAATACTCTCGGGGGACAAACAGTAAATTATTTTTTTTAATGCCATTTCTACCACACCAAAATCTCTACTCCTAATGGAGTTAGGCCACTTTCAAAATAAACGGCTCATTTTATTAATTTCACGATAAAACATACTTCGGCAAACTTTAGAATTTGCCACGAATTTTCTTTCCGACTTTCCTCGAATATTTCAATCGAACTTACTTTAAATGTTTATCGATTCGTCGAGATCGAGATTCGTATGCGATGAAAAAAAATAAAAGGAAACAATTTTTCTTTTTACGACGAAATTGAATAGAAGTGTTTAAGTGTGCTTGTATAAAAATTGAAAAACAATTATTAAAACAAAATATAATAAATCAATTTTAAATATAAATAAATGTTAACTGAATATATGTAAGTGAGATTGAGAAATTTTAAAATTATTAAAAAAATAATTTCTACGTAAAATCATAGAAAAAAAATGAATTCTATTTCAGGATTAAAACTTTTCAACTCATTATCAAATATGCACGCACACACATACGAGATGCATAAGTAACGAAATATAAAAATAAGAGAATAAAATCTTGGAAGAAAAAAAGAAAAAACAAAAAGAAATGTAATTACTTTTACTATTGTTTTTTCTTTTTCTACTTGATTTTTTTTCTACTTATCGAAGTTAACGAAGGTGGAAGGAAGAAGGTTACCAAGAGAGGAAGACGGATGAAATGCAAATAGAATGGCGAGAGGACGATAAAATTAAAAGCTCACGGATGAATGTGCCTTTGGGTCTTCTTAGCTAGTTCTCGAGTAAAGGAATACGTATTACTAAGGTGATACAGATAGGTATATATATATACACATATACAGGTATACAGAAAGGTGGTTTCTCGCCATCGACTTCTCTATTTCTTATCCTCACCCAATCCTTCCCCCTAAAACTCCTCCTGAAACCTCCCGTAACCCTCCTACGTTAACCTATCTTATCCAATTTCAAGCTAAGAATTTATTCTCGTCGTTAAGAATTACTCGGCAATAGAAAAAAATAAGGAAAAAGAATTCGACCATCAGCCAACCAACCACCGCCAATTTCATTCCTCGTAGATCACCAACAACACAATCATCCCATCCAATGAGCGATATTTAAAATAATTTAAGATAATTAAAAATCAACTTTTCTCTTACATTGGATTGAAATATTTATTTATTTATCGATCAATCGAAATTTAATCAATCGTGTTATCTCTGATTAAAACTTTGGAAGTAGGTATAACGAATTAGTTTGTTTTTATTTAACCCCTTGGGTACATTTGACGTCTGAGACACGTCATTCACTTTTTTTCCCTAGGAGCAGATGACGTGTCTAAGACGTCAAACCAAAAATTAAACTTTTAGGTACAATTTATTTCATTTAGTTTTATTTCGTTGTTATTAATTTATTTTTGTTTTGCAATTCTAATTACTTGAAGACATCTTAATACTACATATGTCACCAATATTTTAGAAATAAATACATTCTTACCTAAAATGTATTGCCTTTACATACTACTCCAAGCAACCAAAAATTAATTCCGTACCACATGCAAATGTTTTCTCGAATAAATCCGTACCCAAGGGGTTAAGAAAATGAACATTCTAATTAGGGTAGAAAAATAAAAAGAGAGAATTTTCATTAACGTTGCGACAAAAGTTCAAGATAAGATAAATAATATTGACCGGGTGGGTGGGAAATAAAGTGAGCAAAGAAGAGTACGATTACAAAGATAATTTACGTTTAACAAAGAAAGGATAAAAAAGGGTGGGCGTGGGTGGGGGGAGGCGGAGGTGGGAGGGGGGGTAAAGAAACGATAGAACGATACGAAAAATAGGATTCGTAAATGTTTAATAAACTCGGTTATAAAGATCCTTTGATGAAAAATTGAGTACACCAACAGATACACACACACACATATATATATACATTTATATACAAGAGGAATACTAAGCTTATCGAAGCGTTGATAAACGAGTGTAGAAGAATGAAAGAAAGAATGAAAGAAAGAAATAAAAAGGAAAGAAACTTACTAGAGTAACACAAAGAGAGAAAGAAGGGAAGAAAATGGCAGGAGTATCGGAAAAATGTGTGTGTGGGTGCGTTCTGTAGGATGGTGGCGTTGCTCGAGTCTCGATTTGCTGCTCCAGTAAACACGTCTTTTCTCTTCATCATTGTGTCGCAAGCACATTTACACGTTTGTTATTTCCCCCTTCGCGAGTTTATAGGTCAGTTTGTACTTTCTTAATCAGTATACCTATTCCTTCTTCTTTTTCTTTTTCTTCTACTTTTTTTTTTTTATTTTTATTTTTGTTATTCGTTCATTCGTTTTCACGTGTACGTCGCACACGTGCATGAATGTATTTTTTCTTTCTTTTTTTTTTTTTTCTATTATTTCTCGTACAGAAAAGGATTACAGGAATGACACGACTTTTAAAGGTACGCATAAAATGTTGGATAGATCGATGAATTTGTACACGTGTATGCACTCGTATGCATGTATGTTCTCTGTGTTTGTTGGAGTGTCTGTGTGTGTGTGTGTGTGTGTATGTGTGGACGAAAAGAAACAGCAAAGTATGGAAACTATAAAGCACTTCACTTTTCGTCGGCAGCCTCCTGCTGGTATTCTACTCGTGGTACTTGATTTATGCTTCTATAAATCAAAAGTTGCCGGGACTCGTGGCGAGCTCTTAAACTTCCGCCACTTAAGAATAAGAAAGAGAGAAAGAAAGAATGAAAGAGAAGGAGAGAGAGAGAGAGAGAGAGAGGGGTAGGTGCAATTTCATAGCACGTGCGGTGACGCTTGACCTCGACAAGAAAACTTGGATTTAAGATGAAAAAGAAAAGAAAAAAGGAAGAAGTATCGAGTCGTCCTTGAGTGTAGTATTACTCTTTTGTTATTCGTCGTATAAATTGACGAAGAAAAATATAAATTGCATCGATATTTATTTTTCTATATCGATTTTGTTCATTCTTTTTCTAATTCGATCAACTTAACGAATTCAAATGAAAGATAAACGAAAAAAAAATGAAATGCTTACGGAAATACTTTTTATTTATTTATATATATTTATACAAAAGGAAAATAAGAAAATTATAAATGTAAATGAAATTATATTTTCGTTAACATTTGTCACGTTATACGAGTGACATTGTTAATTGGCTATTTTAATTTAATGCGTCGTAAACACACACAGGGTGATAAATAAAAAAAAGGATCCGCTCAGTGGCACGCTCGAGGGAATTAAAAAAAATGTCCTTTCAACGTTTTATCCTAAAATTAACCCTTTAACTAGAAAATAAATTCATCGTATATTATGCGTTATATTTATACGCATAATATTCTTATTTTTTTTAATTATACTTTATATTTATATAAATTATTATAATTATATAAAATTATTATATATTAATAGTTAATTATTATTTATATATATTATATTATTTATTATTAATATATATTATAATTTAATATTTATATAAATTATTATAAGTATGTGTAAAATAATTTGATGTAAAACAACATGAACGAAAGTACGCGGCATTTGTTCACACAATTTCTTTAATATATAAATAATAATATATAATAATTTAATATATAAATTAATAGAAGTACGTGTAAAATAATTTGATGTAAAACAACATGAACGAAAACACGCGGCATTTTTTCACATAATTTCTTTCTTCTTTTCTTTTTTTCTGTTTCAATCAAATCATAAAAAGCGAACGTGAAATATTAGTCCCTCTCTCTATTTTTCTATTTCTCTATAGGAATAGAAAAAATAAAAGGAGGAATAAAAGCAAGCTCTGGAGTGGTCGAAAGAAAAGAAATGGAACTTGTCAAAGGTGATGTGTTATTTTCTGTTTGTTTTGTTTGATTCTTTACTTCGTATCTCTAAGAATTCTCTCGTCTCGTTTATTCCTATATTTTATCTCACCTGATATTCGCACTTGAACTCGTGCTCGAGGAAAGAGAGTCGACGTAATTCCCAGGAGAGTTCAAAGGCCGTCAGAATGGGATCCTTGGAGGACAATGCTATCAAAGAGGGTGATGCCAGGGCACGGTAGGCATTTATTCGACTCCTCGAATGCCTCAGGGAATCCTCCAGTCTGGACGTCACGCATTCGTCACATCTGAATCAATAAAATTATGTGTTTTTTTTTTTTATATTGTAGGATTCGTGAAAAAATTGGGCCGTTGAACAGACTGAACCGGGACTCGAACCCGGATCTTCCGCTTTCCGGGCGACTGCTCTTTAACCATTGAGCTATCCAGGGCCTACCGTCCAATCTCCTCACGAACGCCTACTTAAGTGTTTGGCTTGGAGGTGCTCGCATCTCACATTCTACCCCCCTCGCAACTTACATTCGACCCCGAATGTTCGTCATTTCGACATCTTATAAATCTTTTTCAACGAACCGACAAACCAAAAACTGTGTCCAACCTCGATCTTTAATACAGACTTAACCAACGCTGTATAACTTAAACGAGGGTGCTACACACTATTTCGCGCGACACGAAAATTGTCAAAATATTCCCAATCTCGATCTTTAATACAGGCTTAACCAATGCTGTATAACTTACACGAGGATGGAAAACCTCTTCCCTGAACGCATTGCTGTCTAAAGGCCGTCTTTGCCTAGTTCCCCAGCCAACCGTTCACGTCGCCACTATACGTAAGATGTCGGCCTAACCTCTCTTTGATAGATGTTCAATTAATTATTTTTCCCTAATTATTGCCCGGTCGTAGAAGTGTGACACGAAGCAAACCTCCATCCCGGCTGAGCCCCCAAAATGTAGGATTCGTGAAAAAATTGGGCCGTTGGACAGACTGGACTGGGACTCGAACCCGGATCTTCCGCTTTCCGGGCGACTGCTCTTTAACCATTGAGCTATCCAGGGCCCACCGTCCAATCTCCTCACGAACGCCTATCTAATTGTTTGGCCTGGAAGTGCTCGCATCCCACAATATATTTTTTTTTTTTTATATTTATTATTTTTAATTTTATATTTATTTTTTTTCTCTGTTCTTCTTTCCTTTCTTTTTCAAATACAATTTCCAAATAGATTTGATTTCTTTTCATTCGGTTAGTTAGGTTGGTTGGTTTGTTTTTCGTACGTTTGTTTGTCCGTCCTCTGTTCCTCATATCAAATTGTAATAAAAAAAAAAAATTTTAAATAAAGTAAAAAACTCACCCACAACGAACGTCGTGTGGCATTGGCAGAGTTGATCCACGATCTAAAAGGATCTTGATGATCTCGTAGTTGTCTCTGTGAGCGGAGAGGATCAACGGTGTGATATCCGGCGTGAACGTTGCGGTATCCGGCGGTAGAGCTTCCCAACTCTGCTTTTCAGGTACATTATAATGTTATTTTCGTTAGAATAAATCTAACTTCGTGATATGAATTACTATCAACTCGTATAAACTAACCATTCGTGAAAGTGACGAAATGTAGATTCGAATTATTCGGGATTTTTCTTTCATCCTTTGAAAAATATTACCATCGTGCAATGTCATCTTGATTAAAAGTATTTTTAGTGTTGCTTGAATTTTAATTCAATTTTTGTTTGTTTTAATACACTCTTAATAAAATAATAAAATAATAAAATTAATAAAATAATTATTAAAATATAAATAATACTTAATAAAATAATTTTTGTATTCGTTTTAAATATACTCTTTTGCAATGAGTATTATTATTTTGATTAACGTTATTTTTTTTTCTTTTTTCATTAATTTTCATTTGATCCAATACTTTGAAAACAATCTATCTATGTATTTTATTTTTAAATATACACGTTAAAGAATTATTTATGCGATATTGCTATTTTTTTTATAATTAAGTATTGAATTAAATTAACTTGAAACACGTACTACTCTCCTGCAATGATTGTAGTAGTATTCTCATAAATGTGAAAGTTAATCTTTTTCGTTTAGTAAATTTGATATTTTCATTTCTGTTTTATTTCGTTTGCTTTATTGTTCTATCAAATGAAATTACGTTCTTGTTAGAGTATAAAATTTATTCCGATCGATACTGTGTCATTTTGACGAATGCTTGAAATAACTAAAACTACAAACAAACAAAAACAAACAAAAAAAGAAACAAAAATACTTCGATCATAAATACGTAGCTTTATTATATTAAACGTGAACATTTATTAAACGTGTAAATTAATTCGATGCATTTTATTTTTCAAACGATCCGTTTGAATGCAACATTTTCTTCAACAGTTTTCTAATTTTGAATTTGAAACAATCAAAACACAATCCCAAACCTCGTCCCGTTGAAAGATTTTCAAATCAAATAAAAAAAACAGCAGAAAAAAAAATAAAAAGAAATAACAATGCACCGAATTAATTTCGTTTGAATGCAACATTTTCTTCAACAGTTTTCTAATTTTGAATAACAATCAAAACACAATCCCAAACCTCGTCCCGTTGAAAGATTTTCAAATCAAATTAAAAAAAAAAAGAAATAATAATGCACCGAATTAATTTGCACGACAGATCAAAGATTTCTACATTAAATATTTGAAGAGAGAATATAAATCAGGAAAAAAAAAGAAATCATCCCTGAGAGGAGGAAAAAAGAATAAAAAAGAAAAATAGAAACTAAAATATCAAAAACCTTTCGGTTTCGATATCTGACGATCGGATAGAAAGATAAGAAAATGAATAAGGTGAATAAAATCGAGTAATAGGATAAATCGTTATATTAATTAGACGATACCAAACGAGGAATAGCTTTCATCGTAACCATCCAATTTTCGAAGACATAATGAATTCGTTTCTAACTGCGAATCTCATCCCGTTTTACCAAGAAAGAGGAGGAGGGGAGAAGGGGGAGTGGGTGGGTGGGTATCATTCACGAACTTCTAACGTAAGCCGATTCCTCGTTAAAGCCGATTAAACTTTCAACCAGAATTTACCCGAGTTTCTTTTATACCATTTTTAATATTTTTTTTCCTTATATATTTTTCTTCCTTCTTCCTATCTCTCTTTCTCTCTCACTCACTCTCTTTTATCTATTCGTCTATCTCTTATGGTATCTACGAATTGCACGTCTGCTCTGAGAAGGACAGATTTAATTCGACAGAATTTCACAATCTAAATCATTAATCGTTTCTTTCAATCATTCATTCCTTCTATGTTCTTACAATAATAGATGAAAGAGAAAAAGATAGAGAGAGAGAGGGAGGGGGTGGGAAACAGGGTGAGAGAATGATAGAAATAAACGAAATTCTAGTTTCGATTGAAAGATAAGTTAATCGGTATACCAAGCACGCGGATCGAATAAAGCTATGAAGCACGGATCCCAAAAAAAGCAAAAGAGAAAGAGAGAGAGAGAGAGAGAAAGAGAGAGAGAGAGAGTATCGCACGTGCTCTCCTCATTACCCCCTCGTACGTGACTGTAACAGTTTTTATATATATTTCTCTCTTTTTCTTTCTCTTTATTTTCGTTTCTCTCTCTTCTTCTTTCTTTCTTTCTTTCTTTTATGGATTTTTTTTCGATTTATTCGATACCCAAAAAACGACGTCGTTCAGAGAAACGTATTTTACTTTCCTTCAATTAGAAGCTACGGGATACGATATTGTAAAAGAATATTTTCTATTTTAAACGGAAATAGATTTATAGGAAATTATTTAGAAAAGTTTATAATTATTATTAATTTTGGATAATATTGGTAATATTTGATCACTTTTGTAAATATATATATTTATATATTTATATGTACGTTATTTAATGCTGAAATTTGTATCACAATGTGATCAATTAATAATGGAAGATTTGATAATTTTCAAAATTATTACAAATTTTATATCAATAATAAATTTAATAATATTTTATATATATATATATATTTATTAATACGTTATTTAATGCTAAAATGTGTGTCACAATGTGATCAATTAATAATGGAAAATTTGATAATTTATTATTAATTATTTATATTATTTATTATTATAATTTATTATTATATATTTATATATAATAATAAATTTAATAATATTTTATATATATATATATTTATTAATACGTTATTTAATGCTATAACTTGTGTCACAATGTGATCAATTAATAATGGAAGATTCGATAATTTTTTAAAATTATTACAAATTTTATATCAATAATAAAAAAATAAAATATATATATATATAATAAAAACTTTTGGACAACACTATAAAAACTTTAATAATTACACGTGTTGTTTTCCCATGCGCAAACGCGATTGGTCAAAAATGTATGTACGTTGAAAGTTTTGTTTCGGTCTAAACTCTTTTATTACTTTACTTTTAACATTCTACTCCCAAGCCCAATGTGATTTGTAGTTTCGAGAGTGTTTTAAAAGCTTAACTTTTTCCTTTCTTTTTTTCTTTTCTTTTTTTCCTTTTTCTTCGAAATAAAATTGAGAAAGAGAGAAAGAGAGAGAGACGAAATTCTATGGAATAAATGAATCGATACGTACATGAGGATCACCGTCCTTATGATAAACTTCCTCGTGATCAAGAAGAACTTCAACAGCTTCTACAAATTCCTCCGAAATTGCATGAAGCAATGCATCCTTCGTGTCAACTTTGTGCTCGATCAACCATTCCACCATTTCGAGATTTTCATTGTCAATTGCCATCAATAGAGCTGATCTTCCTAAAGGATCCACGCAGTTGATGTTCAATTCTGTCTCGTGTGCACTTTGAAGCATTCTTTAACAACAAATATAAGAATATTATTATTATTCAAAACAATTAATAAAGTAAAATTATTAAAAAACGAAACACACCGATAAAAAGAATGAAAAAAAAATCAGTAAAATATTATGGGAATGAATAAAAAATTCGTGGGTTTAATCAAACGTGCATTTAGTGCATTTACTTTGAAACTGCATAAAGAATTGTATTTACGTAAAATTTATTTTCAATTAATATTCATATGAACACGCATGAACTTTTAATTGCAGCTTAATGTAATAAAAGTAAAACAAATGTTTCGTTAAATCGTTTCATATCTATATTTGATAATATTATATTGATAATAATTATATTTATAACAATAATTTAAATATATTTATAATAATAATAAATAATAATAATTTAAAATAATTATATATATATATAAATATTATTATATATATTTTATTATTATTATATTATTATATTTATTATTATATATTATTATTATAATATTATATTATTATTATTATTATATAATATATTATATATATATAATATAAATAGATATATATAATAATAATTTTAATTCAGCCTAATAATTATATTTTTATATTATATTATTATATTATTATTTTATAGTTTTTTATTAAAAAGGAAAACAAATGATTCGTTAAATCGTTTCATATCTATATTTGATAATATTATATTTATAATAATAATAAAATAATAATAATTTTAAATAAATATATTTGATGATAATAATAATAATAATAATATATTTGTATTATATACATATATTATATAATAATATAATAGTAATATATTTGATAATAATAATAATTTTAATTGCAGCCTAATATAATAATAGGAAAAACAAATGTTTCGTTAAATTTTAATTATATCAAATTTTCTTTTTTCTGTACTTTTGTTACAATTAACGAAAAACGAATGTTATTAAAATTCCTTCTCGTTAAATTGTTAAGAAATTTTCCTATTCCCTTTGCAATTGTTTTAAACAATTATCTCTCTCTCTCTCTCTATCTTTCCATTTCTCTTTGGAAAATGAAATTGCGTGGATTAGGAAAGCTCATTATGCAGTTTAATCGTCGCTAATTGCTTTAAGACGAACGAGTAGGCCGTAAATGATTATTGAAAGCTTCCGAACGAAGTTCTTCTTCCTAAGTTCGACCTTGTCCCAAGAATAATTAATGTTCCCTGTCGTAGCCAACGACGAAATGGTGGCGAGCCACGTGACACTTGATTTTATTCTTCAACGTGGGCGAAAGAAAGCTCACGAAGAAGACGAGAAAATGTGGAAAACGCTTCTTCGGTGGCTAATTACTTTTAGAGCCTTTTCCTTTTATGCTCGTAACAGGAGAAATGAAGATTAAAAAAAACGAAAAGAAAAGAAAAGAAAAGAAAAGAAAGGAAAATAAAGAGACGATGAAGAAGAAGAAGAAGAAGAAGAAGAAGAAAAGAAGAAACGAGAGGAAGATAAATCGATCCTGACATTAATCTTCCCCCTCCCCCTCCCACTCCTACTTCTCCTCTTCCCCTCCTACTTCTCCTCCTCCCCTTCTTATTAATTTTAATTATTAAAAAGAATAATAGAATGCCCCAAGGAACGATGATAAAACCGCCAATGATTTTCTTTTTCTTTCTTTTTTATGGTGGATCGTTTCAACGGATTATACGGTTGACAGAATACAAAGAGACAGTGTGTGTATGTGTAAGAGAAAGATTGTGGTCCTCTACTCGTGAACGTGTCAACGCTCTTGTGTATATAAGTGTGCACGAGAGAGAAACACGCGAGCATGTTCACAAATAGAGATAACGAGGGAACAATCGAATCCTTAATTTCACGGGGTGGGATACGCAAGAGTGTATTGAAGAAGGGGGTTAGGGGTGGGTGGTAGTATCCATGTGATTCGTATCACACGTATACTAACTTAAATCGAAAGTGTGCATGTGTGAGAAAGAGAAAGAGGGAAACTGCAAAGGGGAATGTACGATCATTTGCTGAACTGTCCTCTTGTACGAGATGAACAAGAGAAAAGGAAGAAAATAAAACAAAGCAAAACCCGATACGCTCATACGAGGATAAATCTGCGAGGAATAAGATTGAAAAAAAAAAGAAAAAAATTAGGTTTCATATAAATTCATTCGTAACGAGATATCATAAAATAATTGAAATTCCATTTGACATTTTTTTTTAAATAATCCTCGATGATAAGCTCGATAACTGGCTGCTTTTTATCTTATTTCAATCGACCACACCACGCTTGGATAATAAAACCGAAGAAAGTGAATTGAAACGCGCGTGTAAGAATGCATTTAAAAAAGATTATGCAATGAAAATGATATAATAATTTCATTCGCTGATATTCGATGATAAAAATTCCATTGGTCGTTGTATCGGGGTGTAGCGAATAAAACGTTCGATTACCAGTCGTTTTGGTTTTCCTTTTTTTTTTTTTATTTTTTTTTTGTTAAAACGTTCCATTAAAAAAAAAAAAAAAGAAAAACAGATAAAAAAAAAGGGGGATTCAGTTCGCAATTCGGAAACGTATTTCATTGGTCCGAACAGTGGAAAAGGTAGAGGAAAATCGGACTATGTAAATCGGTCGTCCGTGGTGGTTGTAATGGTGGTAGTGGTGATGGTGGTGGGTGGTGGTGTTCCCTGGGGACGATGTTACGTGACAGAATAATTTACCGGAAGCGGTAAATTATAATCAGTAGTCCTAGAACGTATATGATGTATAGTATATACTGTGTTCTGTGTTGATAATAATAATAATAATAATATAAGTGCATTATATTTAAGAGATTTCGTAGGAAGAGCCGTGTTTTGTTTTGTTGCTCGCTTTAACCATAATTACGCTTGAGAAAAGATTACGCGAGTGGACTCGAAAACTAGACTTGAAAACTGGACTTGACAAATTTTTTCTTCCACCCCCGCCCTCTCCCCCTCTCCCGAGAAAAAATATAAAAAATATATTACATTATGATACATTATAAAACGAAGGAAACAAAAAAATAGAATAAAATAAATTTAGTTGAAAATAAGAAGAACTGGGTTGTCGGAGGAAGAAGAAACGATTCACTCTGTTGATGAAATTTCTTAACTTGCCTTCTCACGGATGCCACGTCACCGCGTTCTACCGCAAGCAAATATTTTTTCTCTTGCATGGAAAGACTCGTCATTTCCTGGTGAGGTCTGACCACGTTTTCCTCCTCCATCATTCCGTGGATGCTGTGCCTCTGAAATGAACACGAACAAAATGACTGATTCATATAGTATAATATGGAATTTTTATTTTTATATTCGTACCAAGAAAAAAAAAGAAAGTCTCTTTACCACTTTCTTTTTTATTATTTTTTTATATATTTATTATTTATTATTTTATTTTATTATTTATATATATATATATAATTAACAGTGTTATATCATATTATATTTATATAATATAATATATAATTTAAAAATAATGTAATAATTAAAATATTAAATTAAGCAACGATATTCTTTTTATTATTTTTTATATATTTATTATTTATTATTTTATTTTATTATTTTTATATATTTATTTTTATATATATAATTAACAGTTACATCATATTATATTTATATAATATAATATATAATTTAAATAATGTAATAATTAAAATATTAAAATAATAAGCAACGCGAGATATTTTCTAACAAATTCTGACATTTATATTTATTTTGTTGCTTTTCACACTTATACTAACTCTTGAGAATATAACTGTTTTCTAAAATACAATGGCATACATACACTTTGTTTTCTTCTCGTGTCACTGCACTGAATATTTGCAATTACTCGTGGGAATATTCAAAGGGTCGTATCTTACGTGCATATTGTTGCCTCTCTCTCTCTCTCTCTCTAGGAAAACACTTCACGTGTCGTTGCTGTTATATGTTTCTCTCTTTCTCTATCTATCTATAGATAGACTGGATAAGGTATGCTCAGATAGTTCTCGTCTTTACGAATAATTTCATTCAGGTCTCTATCTCTCCCAAAGTTGAAATTCCTCTAAACCGAGATCTTGAATTTCTAATTGATGGAATATAACGTAATCATATTTCCTCTCTCTCTCCTCTCTCTCTCTCTCTCTCTCTCTCTCTATTGAAATCAATATTCATTAATATTATTATACAAAAGTAATATTTTTATAATGGCCTTAAATCCTATAATTAATATTGAATATTTAAAGGTTTGCGTTTCAATGCAATTCAAAATATACGTAAAGAATAACAATGAGTTATGTTGCTTAAGTGTATCTAAAGGTGTTCAATTTACAGTTCCTATTAAAATAATGGCAATTATTAAGTGAATAATATGCGTTTTCTTACCAAGAATGGAGTTAGGCCACTTTCAAAATTAACAACCAGATTCGTTATAAAATTTGAAGGAACCGAAGTCCATTCAACGTAATTTAAGATGCTTCAAATTGCGAAAAAACAATACTTATTTTATTTTACATATCTTTGTAACACTTTAAAAACATAAATTATGCGATTCAAAATATTTTGTACAAACATAAATTACAAAACAATTTTCTACTCATCTACATTTTTGTATGTGAAAGGGATTTAAAGAAATCATGATGTTCCGGTGGTATATATCGTAATAAGTCAATTATGTCCTTGAATTTTGCGGTTGTAATTTGTCTTATATTTTTATACAGTGGTGTCAATACAATATTTTCGAACTTTCTTGGTCTACCCCGACGTGGTATTAAATTCAGGACTTTCAAATTTCGTTCTCATTCATTGATGTCTTATAGAAAATCTTATTCATTTTTGACAAAACGCATCCAACATATTTTTAACCAGTTTATTGGTTCTCCGTTAGAATTCTTGACCCTTTTAAAAATTGCTCTTCTAATAATTTTGTTGATACAAAATCTTCTTGTCTCATTTCATGTACAATAAACTTATTACCTTTCCGACACTTTTTGATAATATTGTAATACTCTCGGGGGACAAACAGTAAATTATTTTTTTTTAATGCCATTTCTATCACACCAAAATTTCTACTCCTAATAGAGTTAGGCCACTTTCAAAATAAACGGTTCAGTGATTCAACTAACTCTGAAAACTTATGTGTCCAGAATGACCGTATTTACTCGGAATATAAAAAATCTTAAATGCTTTATTGATAGATAATTTGAAGCTGTACATGTTACCGTGGGTAACCGGAAAAAAATGAAAAATGGAGTTAGGCCACTTTCAAAATAAACGGCTCATATATATAGTGAAAACATTTATGAAACAATCGAAAAATACAATGTTATTTATATAATTATTAAAATTATAAAATCAAAAGTAATATAATAAATCAAATTATTAATAATATATATATAGTGAAAACATTTGTGAAACAATCGAAAAATACTTAACATTTATATTTCATCTCATTTAATTTTATATCATTGCCAAAAAAAAAAAAAAGAATAAGTAAAGCGAGGAGCTTTCTCAATGACTCGAAAAAAGTAATTAAAAGCTAGAAGTCGTTCGAGAGTTTGTTAGAAACTTGAAATGAAATAAAAAATAAAGGTATCCTTAATTCTCTCTCTCTCTCTCTCTCTTTCTCATATTTTTATTTTATTTCAGTAGAAGTGAGGCAATTAAATGCTACTTCCGTAGACTTTAATTCGACCATATATATTCCAGAGAGACAAAGACAAAAATAGAGAGTGAGAGAGATAGACTATACGTTTCCGGTTGCAAATGAAAAATGATTACAAATGTTACATAACATAAAACGAGCCTACACCCAAATGTGTCACGCCAAACTTTTGATATAAAATGCACGAAACTTGCGAACGTAAGGGCATTTACATTACGAGCTTCGATTTAAATCGTATTTATTAAAGCTCTCTCTCTCTCTCTCTAGAGCTTTAAACCTGGGTCAAGAGAATAAGAATAAGAAGAAGACGGTTGGGAATCTAAATATTTGTCTTTCCTTGCCCGTTCCAACGAGAAGTAAAATATATTTAAGTACGTGTTCAACGTCTTCTTCTACTCTTCTTTTCTTTCCTTTTTTTACTTCTTTTCTTTTTTTTTATTATTTGGTAACGGGAAGAGAAAGTAAAAGTAATGATGATTTTTTATTCGACTTTTCGAAAGCTTTTAGAAAGTTAGAAACGTGTGGCGAAGGTTATTGATCGTCTACCGGGTTCTTCGATAATAGGAACGAAAGAGATAGAAAGAGAGAGAGAGAGAGGGGGGGAGAGGGAAAGAGAGGGTTTTCGGAGATGATGAATGCACTTTGAGATTTCGTACAAGCATGAGACGGCAGGGTGCACAACTTCCGGCTCGAACTAAAGTATTCTTCCCCACGTATCATGTTAAGGTTCTCAAGAGTCAGACCCCATTGTGTATAATACGAACCAACACTTTTCCCCAAGTATATTTCAACGTTAAGATCTTATCATGACGACGTGATTAACTTGAAAATGCGATAAAACGTGTTCCAAGGTATACATTTATCTAATTTTTTTTTCTCTCTTTTTCTTTCCAATTCGATCTTTTTCATCAAACAATTTCGAACAATCTGTATTGACTGGTTCATTAATCTAATTTCATAACTCTAACGTATATAAGTAACTTAAACTCGTTTAAAAAAAGAAAAAGAAAAACAATTATTAGAAAAATTTCATTCACGTTGAAGTGTAATAGAAGAATTTCTAAAAACAATTTTACTTTATAATAAAAGATTTGATATTTAATAAACATATATACATATATATATGTAATAAAATTAATTGAAATAATATATATTAACTGTTAATATAGAAATTGACTAATTTATTAATCTAATTTCATAACTCTAACGTATATAAGTAACTTATTTTATATAAGTAATATTATTTTATATAAATAATATATATAAATAGTAATATTATTTTATAATAAAAGATTTGATATTTAATATACATATATACATATATAAATATATATATAATAAAATAAATTGAAATAATATATATTAACAGTTAATATAGAATAAAAGAACGAATGGTACTAAAACATTTGTGAAATTAAACAGACCGTTCGATATTAACCTCGTAGCCAGCTGCATCTTGAGAATCGAACTCGATCAGAATTACGGAATTCGAGAAATCCACTTGGGTTCTCTGTCTCTCGTTATATTCTTGGTTGTGTTGGTGATTCCCCCTCCCCCTCCCCTGGACCTGCCACCACCCCATGCTCCCCCACGTCACGATGAGGGATGAAAATGAGGGATGAAAATCCACGTGCATGAGGGATAGTCAGATGGATAATCAGAGTGTATGTGTGTGTGTGTGTGTGTGAGAGAGAGAGAAATAAAACAAGGCCAACAGTAGTGGGACGTAGGAATTAATAGGTGGAATAGCTCTCCATTGTTTGACCGGTCGACCTCTTCTCGTTACCTTCTTCTCCCCCCCCCCTTAAACCTTTCCTCCTATCTAAACTCCTCTACCACCCCCTTTTACCCTTCTCCATTTTGTGAATCGTGAAATGAAATAATCCGGAATTCAGCATCGTGCTCTCCTTATTCTCCATTCTAATTGTTAGAATCAGAAATCATAGCGATCTTTTATTTCAAACCGGCCATTTTTCTTTTGAAATAAGAAGAAGAAGAAGAAGATGAATTATTGTTATTATTATTATTCTATCGTTCGAACATTTAAGAAATGATGGATAGAGTTTTCTTCAATTGTAACGAATAAAACCAATAGGAATGGTTTTATCTATGAGAGAACACAAGAATTTTATCCCTTTGTTTTTCTACTCCACCCCCACCCCCCGAATCTCATTCTATCCCATTTACGAAAAAATAATAATCGTTCGTAGTACGATGATGGTTCGAATCGACGTTTTCGTAAATTAAAACGAAAAGAGAATTTTGTCCGTTGGAAGGAACATTTTAATCATTTTAATCATTTTAATAAATAAAAACAAATAAACACACGTTTATATATTGAATCGTTAGATTTTAACAATTAAAATTAATAGAATCTTCACGAAAAACAGCTGAGAAATCGAATTTATCAAATTTATTAATTCGCGATCGTTTAAAAAATTCATTGATTTGAAATATTAAACTAATGTTCTTTATTTATTTAGCATTGAAAAAAAAACGAAATTACTTTTCGAACAATCGAATATACATATACATATACACTTGTCGTTTTAAATGACGTACACACACACACACACTCTCTCTCTTTCTCTCTTTATGAATTATCAAATTTATTAATTCGCGATCGTTTAAAAAATTCGTTGATTTGAAATATCAAATTAATGTTCTTTATTTATTTAGCATTGGAAAAAAAACGAAATTACTTTTCGAACAATCCAATATACATATACATATACACTTGTCGTTTTAAATGACGTACACACACACTCTCTCACTCTCTCTCTCTCTCTCTCTCTTTATGAAACGAAGGGGAAGGAGAAACCAACGAAGAATGATGAACAGTGTTTGTCGAGGGTGTGACCATTCGACAATTAGGGTGTGCCCAAGTAAACACTCGTTGTCAGTGTCAGCCTTCGACATAGTACATCGTCTTCTTAAAACCAAGAGGGCTAATCGTGTCCTCACACATACATACATACATACACATATACATATACATATATATACAATTGAACAACCCCAACAACTTTGAGGTACTCGTAATCTTCCTTCCTTCCTTCTTTTCTTCCTCTTACCAATGCTCTTACTTGTTACACGTTTCACCCTTTTCTTTTCTCCCCACCCTTCGATCCTTTTTTTTTAATAATCTCAAGCCCATAACTTTTCTTTGAATTTTTTCATTTTTTTTTTAATATTATTCTTCCTTTTCGTTCTTTAAAATTAAAAAAACCAAAAGAATTGAGAAAAAAAACATCTCTTCGAACTGATCTTGCGTTCTTCTCTCGCAAATCATTTTCTCGATTAGATTCTCTCCTTAAATTTAGAAAATAAAATTGAATATTCGTACGAGTCCGAGATAATTGCTTTTTTTCTAATATAAAAAGAAAGGAAAAAAAAAAAACTCGAGAGAAAAGTGGCTTACTTTTTTTTTTCTTCTTCTTTTTTTTCTTTTTTAGAATTTTCGTGAAAAGAATATAGAAATCCTCTCCCCCTCCTACCACCAATTCACCCCACCCACCTAGATAATTATTCGGCTCTATAAATATCGAACTTATTTTCATAAAGTTGAAATCCTTTGAAAATCACGAGAAGCTTTTCGTAACAATGCTCTTTTATAAATCGAAAACGTTACAACAAGAGAACCTCTTTGAAATATTTCCATGTTATCGCGAAAAGTGTAGGTGGTGGGGGAGAGGGGGGAGGGGGGAGGGGGTTGCAGTAGCCTTTTCCTTCTACTCTCCTCTCCCATTATCTCTGAAAGATAGAAAGAGAGAAAGAGAAACCAGTGAGAGGGGGGGGAGTTACTTACAACACTCAATCGATAACAATTAATAAATAAAAAATAATCACGCGAGTTAAAAACTATTATAAGAAATATAATAATAATAATAATAATAATAATAAGGAGTTTCCATTTCTTTAACATTTTCGCGGAAAAATTGTAAGAATTTAAATAGTCTAATATTAATATTTTTTTTTTCCTTTAAACACTCCGTCCAACCACCCCCCCCACCCCCAACTACCCCTAGCCCTTCTGTTCTCATTGTACATAACCGCAATTTGTTCTGGTCGCGTATTTCACGTGTAATATAAATATTTTTTCTTCCATTTTCTTTCTCTCTCTTTCTTTCTTTCACACACACACAGACACACAGACACAGACATTATTTTTCTCTTATTGCACTGGTATGTACGCTATCTTTCTTATTTTTCATTACACACATCCAAAATTATTCATAGCCCGTATTTAACGAGACTTATTCTTCTTCTTCTTCTTTTTCTTCTTTTTCTTCTTTTTCTTCTACTTCTTCTTCGTTATTATTCTTTTGACAATTTTCTTTACTTTTGTCATTCCTTTTTTTATTTTTTTTTTATGGAAATTATTCGTCCAATTTTTATCTTACACCTTCGTTTCGATTATAATAAATTGGTTTAAAACCTTGTCCCCATGGTGTTACATGTATGAAATGAAAAAATATAAAAAATAAAAAATAGGGACACGATTATATTCCGTGACATAATTCCGATGATGATATTAACAATAAAATAAATAATAAAAAGAATTCTCACTCTCTTTCTCTCTTATCTATCGTAAAAAAATTGTATAAACCAATGGAATTGCGAGTTCCATGTTCGATTGACATTTACGATGCACTAAAAGATGAAAGCATAACCCAGGGAAATTCGAAAATTTCGAGACCTTAAATAGATTTTACGGTGTTACTTCTTCGAATATATATATATATAAATATGTTTCTTAACGTAAAGTTTTCGAATATTAAAAAATCTACCGATGATTCGTATCCACCTTTTTTTATTCTTTTTTCAAAAGATAAACAAGAAAAAAAGTGGAAAGAAAACTGAGATAGTAAAAAAAAAGAAGAAAAAGTGTCGGTAACGACGAGAGAACTTTTCGGATTTTAGGAAAAATATCTGAAAAAAAAAAAAAAAGAAAAAAAAAGGAGAGTAAAATCTTTCTCGAGATGACGAAAAGTTTAGAAAATACTTCGTTCCTCTCTTCATTCTTAGGATTATCTTCATCTAACACAGCCCTTCTAGATCGTTCCCTTTCTTAGTGAGGAAGAGTCACCTCATCTGACACTTTACGACGTAATAAAAGTAAAAGCTTTGTCAGCTATCATGTATACAGACACCTGTATATATATACTGATACATATACACACACACACATATATATATAGATATATTATCAAACATATATCAGAAAAAGCTTTCGAAATCTTTTGCTACGCTTGTAAACAAGTTTTTTTTTCTTTTTTTTTCTCTTTTGTCGTTCAATTTTCCATCGGACGTATATTGTGAAAAAATAAATTCGTAAAAATGTTGACGCGCATACGTACACTTCTTTGTCAAAAAAAACGGTTGACAATAATTTTTTTGGATACGATTTTCAAATCGGAGACACGGCACAACACGGTGTATCGAATCGAGTGAAAAATTTGCTACGTTATTTTAATGTCAAAGTGAAAAAAAAAAACAAGTTTTCATTCGTGAGATATGTTAAATGAAATTTTTATTCAAACAAATATATTATATGTTTGATTCGATCATATTTTCTCAACCATAATCTTGTCACGTTTTATTTTAATCGATTTTTTTTAAATGATCGTTCAATCGCATATTTCGTCAAATTTTCTATATTAAAAACACTTTAACTAAGAAGTATACGATTCGATTAATATTATAAAAATTATTCGATTTTAAAATCATTTATTATATCATCAGACACTAATATACAATGTGAGTAATAAATTCGTATTAATATTAAACGCATAATTCTTAACGAATAATCGATCAGTTATTACACACGACGAATTAATGAAATTTACGTGACGAATGTAGACGTAGACTAATTAAATTGTAATGAAAAAAAAAAAACAAAATATATATAACAGTACTTTCCTATTACCAACGATAAATTATAAATACTCACGGATTTTCCTATCGTAATATCATTTCATTTAAACGTTCTTGTATACGTATATATATACATACATATAATATATATGTATGTGTGTGTATATATTGTATATACGAATAGTAGCCGCATGAAACAAGTGACGTATAAATACAGAATAATTAATTAATTTCGTACGAACGTATCGTGGTAATTAATATCATGCTGACAACATTTTCAATGTCGTGTATCCACCTTCTGCACATATACACACGATTCATATACATATACATATACATACATACATACACCTTCTGCACATATACACACGATTCATATACATACTACCATACCTACATACATACATACATACATACATACATACATACATACACCTTTTGCACATATACACACGATTCATATACATACATACATACACACTGACAGATAACTATGATTATACGTTGCGTTGATAGGAAGAAACATTTTCTTTCCACTGTTATCGATTAATCGAACGAACGATAGGTATTCTTTACGATACGATTTTCCACGTGTTTTGTCGTTCGACGAATTCAACGAAAACTCTCGCAAAAGAAATAGAAAAAAAAATACAAAAAAAAACAGAGAGAGAAAAAACAGTGATTTGAAAAGAGATGATAAAATGGATGAATCATTTTCGATTTATTCACGAGTTTCTCGCAAAATTGAATCGACTTCGTAACATCGTTATCCTAAACTAGCGATTACCTATTTCGTTACATCGAAAAGCTGTTTGTTCGCTGCTTGCATTTAAACGAATCAAAAGCTTCCTCCTCCTCTTCCTCTTCCTCTTCCTCATTTTCATCCCCCATCCCTCATTCCCCCATCCTGTCTTTCTTTGACCCTTTTTTTTATTCCCAGTTTTCCCTCCGCAAGTATTTCCAGTGGTTGAAATATTAGGAGCAACCTAAAGTTTCTATTTTTTTCTTTTTTTTTTATATTGGAAAATTGTTGGAGATCGTTAAAAATCTAAGAGAATGAAATCTGATTGTGAAAAAGATCTCGTTAATAGTTCATTGATTCTATTTCTTTTTCTTTTTCTTTTCTTTTTTTTTTTTCATTCCTTGATTTCTATTCGAAGTTTTTTTCACTAAATAATTTGAGAATTTTTATCAGCAATAATGCAGTTAGTTGCAGTACGAACAGAGATATTAAATAAATCATCCAATCATCCATTCGAGTTGTAGAAAGAAAATAAAAA
>NW_025113099.1:3253933-3255521 GCF_010416935.1 Polistes fuscatus
TTTTATTATAATATTGAAATAACAAACACTATTTAACGGTTCATTTTTGACAATATATCGTGAAAATTATATTGAATTAATTTAGTTTCAAATAATGTGATGCGAAATAACTGATAAACTCATTTTTGTTTTTAATTTTGACTTAAATCGTAATGACTCAGCTTCATAATTATGGGCACATATATTTGATTAGATTTTTATTCTTATTTATATTTTCTATCATATTATTAAAATATGTTAGCTTTTTTATTTTTATTTTTATCACTAAAATACAAATCCAAGTTTACCCCCATGAAAAAAGGTTCTCTCCATTTGCCCCAAGTATTTCTTTTCCTACTACTACTACTACTCATCATCTGCCACTTTCATTAAATTATCGAAATATCTTTACTTGTTTTTTCTTCTTTTTTTTTATTGCGAGAACTGAAATCCAAGATAACGCAAAATGGGGGTTCCCCTCTCTATCCCTTTTATCCCTTGCCTTTTCATTTATCTTCGATTACTTTTCTTTCCATTTCCTTTTTATTGGATTTGCCCATGTCATACTACTACTCAATGGACGACAATATCGTTCGATTTTATCGTATCGATTGTGTCACGGAATTTGAATATTCAAACGTTGTCACAGTCTCTGCACGACGCGATGAAAACTCGACATTATTGTTAAACGTCAATGTATCTCTTTCTCTTTCTCTTTCTCTCTGTGCATGTATATATGTGTGTGTGTGTGTGTGTCTACCTACTCTATAGAAAATATTTATTCGTACAAAAGCATTGTTTTAAATTTAGAAATTACACGTATCTTCATATCATTATATCTTATCTCTTCCTCTTTCTTATGTCACGCGTTTCATGCCACTGGTGAATCATATATATACGTTGGTTAAAAAAGAAGATAAAAGTATTAAATCCAACCCGTCACACCGATTACCACCCAACAGTCAAACAATTACTCTCTGTGTGACGCGGAAATGAAATTGGTACGAAAAAGAAAAAAAGAAAAAAAAAAGAAAGAAAGAGAACAAAGAATGGGAGAACATTACGATTCGCTTCGGTGAAGAGGCTAATTTTTTTATCTTTTTTTTTATCAGTATGGAACTATTTTTAAACAATGATTAGTCAAATTCAAAGAATACGACTTTCCTTCAAAAATAATATACTCCGTTTTTTTTGTTTGTTAATTATTTATTTGACTATTTTTTATTGAAAAGAAACTCACGAAAATTGGGATTAAAAAGAAAATATCGAAAGAATACTATTTAATATAAGTATGATTAATATACGTTCGGTGTTTTATCTGAAGAAGCGTGTGTTTAACGAAATAAGAAAACAATAAAACTTGAATTTCATTTATTTATCAACTCCTGTATATATATTATTAATCCATTTATTACTTGATTATATTGTAAATATAATATATTCTCTGATTGATTATATTATAAAAATAATATATAATATATATATTATATATAAATTAAGTATATACTGTGATTGATTATAATATAAAAATACTTTATAATATATATATATATTATAAATTACAGGTCTTCGTGGCTCAAGTGGTAGAGTGTTCTTTCGGTATGCGAAA
>NW_025113100.1:0-11152 GCF_010416935.1 Polistes fuscatus
TATACTAATTGTTTCTCACCTATACGAGTAGCACCTGGGCACACGCATAAATGAGAACGCAGAAAGTATAGGGGGGAGAAACGGGAGATTAGTACATTAGAAGCTGAAAATCCTGATCTAAAAAATATGATTAAAAACACATATATACATAAGACATAAATACATTTTTATAGAAATTTATCTAAGCGGCTAAGAACTCTACAATTCATTTGATAAACATTAACTTTTAATATCTTTTAATATCTTTTAATATATTTTAATATATTTAAAAACCTCGGACGACTCCTTTCATTAAGTTGGCTGTTCTAATAAAAGAACTGGGCTTTGAGCCACCACTTAACTGCTAGAATCTATCCGTCGCGAATGAGTTTGTCTTCTTGCTCATTTATTTGTAATATCGAGGTATCGATATATCAAAATTAATTGCGATTAGATACACTAAGTACGAAGCAATGCATGTAAGACATTTATTACATGCTTTTCTGTATGAAAACGAGTAAATTAATGCTCGGTTTCACCACTATAACCACGAAAAAACACGTAATAAAAAAGAAAGTGCATTGATTAATTGCATTATTAATTAAATGAATTTAATCGGTGAGACAAGAAAACCTATCCTAAGCTAATATAAAATATACAATACAATATACAATACAATATACAATTTTCATGAGTAACTCCTAGAAAGGAATTACTCATGTGCTCGTCAATAATTTATTTAAATAATTACAACCAGTAACTCGTGCCGATTAGGACCTTTCATCCTCGACATGATTGAGCACCGGAGGGACTTTAAATTTTAACTCACGGCATAAGAAGTTCTACGATGGCTCCAAAACACTCCTACTTTGCAGCAAGTGTTGTAGTCTGACGATAGAAGAGTTCCTCGATTTGGTATTGAAGGAGATCCACCGAAGATCCACCGAAGATCCACCGAAGATCCACCGAAGATTCATCGAAGATCCATCGAAGATCCATCGAAGATCCATCGAAGATCCATCGAAGATCCATCGAAGATCCATCGAAGATCCATCGAAGATCCATCGATGATCCATCGAAGAATTCATCCCACATCTTTGATAAGGTAGAAAGTCGTCGTCATATCTGTAAAATAAAATAAAACGAAACGATAAGTTATTTATAAATAATACAAATTGTATAAAAATAAATCAATAAAAGTAAATAAAATGAATACTTACAATGCATTCCAATGGGATGAAATTCAATTGCACCATGGCGATGCACCTCGCGTGAATCTAAAAACGCGGTATAAACGAAAATAAGAAACTATAGATGAGTTTCTTATCGCGAAACCGAATTATATTATACGGCGAACAACACTGATTCTAATTCGCGTTTGATTTTAATTTGTTTTACGCCCGATCACTGATTCTACACAACTAATTCAAAGACTGCTTTGCACACAGTCAATGCAAGTAGAAAATCTTCATTGATGCACTGATTCTAATACGCGAACAGTCTGTGCGACTGTTTAAAGATAAAAATATAACTTTACTCGAACAAACTCTAATGCAATTACTGCATTGGTCGCAGTTAATTTAATATATAAATTTCAAAAATAGTTCGCGAACGCGACGGAATTGAAAGAAAACGAACGAACGTGCTTCTAATCCGTGATTTTAATTATATTTAACGATACAACACTCCCGTATATTGCTTCGCGCACGATAGCAATGCACGAACACTTGCAACACTTCACAAACACAATTCACAAACACTTCCAACACTGATATATTCCCATGATGATCTGAAACAAAATAAAAACAAAATTATAAATATCATTGTTGTAAATAAAAAAATTATTATAATTATTGAGAAAGTGTTTAAAATAAAAATTGACTTACGTTTATTCTTCAGTGATGAATGCACGATGGGTATCCTACCCTTAGGATGACGATGAGCACACGTTTAAACCGAATAGAAGAAACTTACGGAGTTTCTTACCCGAAAAAACGAAACTTTACATACGGCGTACAACACTGACTTTACTTTCCGATTCTTTTATATTTTATTTTACGATGCAACACACGAGTACTCATTGCCTACGCGCTCGATTGCAATGATGTTCTGAAACAGAAAAAGAAAAAGAACAATTAATATCATCGTTATAATAAAAATCCATTAAAGTTATCATAGAAGTGTTTGATAGAAAAATATACTTACTTTTAGTCTTCATTGATGACTGCAGGATGGGTATCCTACCCTTAGGATGACGATGAATAAAATAAAATTAAATAAAACTCTGAAAAGCTGAAACATACTAAAAAGATTATAGAACAATATATCCTGTGAATCATTCCTGAAGGCATTGCACACTTTTAAAGATATTTTATCATAAAGAATCAATATAAATTCAAGCAATATTAATTGCCTTTATCTCACTACTTGTATAAAATTACATATAAAGTATTTAATATCAGTAAAAATTGTTAATAAAAATCGATAACGTTATATATATATATAATAGTTTAATACGTCACGTTCGTTAGATATTAGCTCGTTGAAGGACTGAACAGGAATGATCACGTAACCGCGTCCTTCATGTCGAACGTTCGGCTGTCTTCGTTTTGTTTTCGGCTGTCTTCGTTTCTTCTGTTCTCACTTCGAGAAATTCCTGGAATATACGTACACATTCGTTATTGCCCGTAGATAGAATATTTTGTTTTCTTATTTTCTCTCTCTCTCTCTCTCTCTCTCTCTCTCTCTCTCTCTCACTTTCGTTCTCACTCTTTGTATACATTTCTGTATGGTTTAAAAAAAAGAATAACGCTTACCTCGATGAATATGAAGATAAAAAAGAGTAAACACAATTGTTAGACTGGATATATGTATTCCTGCTGGACTCTTCTAATGCTAGGTACCTAAAAAAGGAAAAAAAAAGATTACATTAGTATAACATAAAGAAAATTAAATATATGAGTGTATGTGTACGAGCTACCTATTACTTATGCATATATGCCTGTATGTGTGTGTATGTTACAGGAATCGAATTTAATACGAAATACGATCTTTGAATACATAATTATGAAAAATAATTAATTAGAGCATCATTAGAGATGGTAGTAAGTATCGATACCATGAAAAAAGCTGGAAATTAGAAGAAATATTGTTAAGTAACATTGGTGAGATTTGGCGGCACGTCGAGATATATCGATGTTACATTCTCACAGATATCTATCGAACTTTTCAATATTTCGTTTTGAAAACACTCACGTATGAAAATCTTGTATGTAGCTATCGTTTGATATATAATAGGAAGGTGTAAAATACTTTTCAATTACCTGAGTTAAACGAGATGACAGGTATACAAAATGGTGGTCGTCGCTGTGACGTAGCCGCAAAGAAACGAAGCGACATCTGAGACGACATCATGGCTGCTTCAGAATTTTGCGTTTTCTCCATCTATCATAGAAAAATATCGAATAGTTAAAAATAGGATATAGGAACATAACAATTGTCGAAATATATACTTTATTAATCCAAACAATGAAAATTGAACATTATAAGTCGATATCCATAGAAATGATGCTGTAAAACAAGATATATATATGATTGCGTAGAAAAATGCATACCAATGTACATGGAATTTTTTTCTACACAAATATTCTTTATCCTCGACATTATCGTAATCTTTCGATTATATCATTTGGAAGTCATTTGCTAGAAGAATCTATTAGTATATAGGAAGATTATTTACGTTAGAAAATACTTTTTAATTACCTGAGATTAACGGGACGACGTAGCACCAGTCCGATCTCCAGCACCGACGCCGCGAAAAGAAAGAGGAATGATCAGCAAAGAGCCCTGATTGGCTGATAATTATTGCAGAGATAAGTGACCAATCAGAAATTCCCAATTACCATATAGAAATTTCACGCACACAAGCTTGCCCGTCACACGTACGTAACTCGCCTTTCTTCATGACCACGCTAGTCAAGCTAGATATGATAATTTATTTATTAAATAAATAAAAAATTTATTCTATTTTACTATTTAAGGTACACGTATCTTGTTAATATTTAAAAAATAACGAAAAGAATAAAGACAATATGCACTATAATCCTTATCACACAGAACAGAAAAACATACATAATTTATTTATTACAATAATTAAATATCAATTTTATGAATTATTATTATTATCTAATTAATAATCTAAGTAATAATTATTGTTATCTAATTTATTTTTCTATTAGGTGTATACGTTCCTTGTTAATATTTAAAAAAAAACGAGTAAAATAAAGACAATATACACTAAAAACTTAATCACATGGCAACGTTCTGATTTAAACATTCCTTCAATTTTTATGTAATTGTTTAAACTAATATACATTTGTTTTAACATCCCTGTGCAATGATGACTTTGGATAATAAAATTTTTATCCAGAAAAATATCACATTAAAATTATTTATATTTAAAGTATATTAATAAGTATGTAATGTTTAAACCAGTACATATGTGTTTAAACAATCTGAAATAAGTAGAGTGTATCAGAATATTTAAAAAATTGTTAAAATCGATAGGAATGTCTATTGTTGTCTAAAAGCTAGGAATATACGATCTATGTACCGTCCCCTTCGAAATCCACCGTTGAAATGAGCTCTTGTCCTCTATGAAAGTACTTTTATTAAACGTTGTTTATCTGACTTTCCTAACGTTGCGCATGTGTATAAAGGGTGTCATACATCTAATACATAATATTTAAGATTGTAACGTTCTTATTTTAGTATTCTTTTAATTTTTGTGTAATTATTTTAGTGCTCCTGCGCAGTGAGGACTTCGAGGGTCAAATTTAGCTGCAATATAAGAAAGTGCATTAGTGCATTAAAATAATTGTTAATGTATACGTAATGTACACGTATATGGAAATGAAAAAGAAGACATTTCTCTATAGAATTATACAACAAATATATAAAACACTTAATAAACAATTACTAATGGAAAATGTGAATTATTAAAGTTACCATTATGAGAAGAAAGCTGAGGTGTTTGTTCGTTTAAAAACCATAAAAAATTGCCCATTTTACAATCTTGTACATGTATGTACTTGTACAGTTCTTCTTTTATGTAGTACTTGATACACAAACAATAAGAAAGCCAAATAGATGGATGTGCTCTTCCAAATCTTAAATTCTTGCAAATCTGAAAATCATAAGATTGTATTAGTAAAGTATCAAACAATCTGATATATTTGTGTGATGATATTTGTAAGATGTCTCTCACTCTTTTCCCTTCTCATACTTTTATATTACTATTCTTTTGTTATAAAGAAAAGAGATAAACTTACCACAATGATCAATATAAAAAAGTAAACACAATTATTATTTAGATAGAAAAGTAAAAACAATTATTTAATTAATTAATTATTAGTTTATTTAATAAATCAAAAATAATTTTACTTTCCTATAGGTGTACACGTTCCTTGATATATTTAAAATAAGGAATAAAACATAGAGGTTATTCACTAAAAACTACACGGAAAAACACAATTGTATAGAAAAGAAACCTCGTTGCAGATATTTTAAAAACAATTGATATAAAGCATTATAGCCATCCTTCGAGAATTAAAATAACAAGAGTTTTTCCATATCAATACAGAGTATAGGAATTTATACTTTCATGGTTGGCATGAGAGATGTCAATTGTTTTGTTTCAATTTATTTTAATTCTTTAAGGATGGCTACAGTACCTTATGTCAATTGTTTTAAAGATTTCTATAACGATGTTTCATTTCTATAAGATTGTGTTTTTCTCTGGCATGCGATTTCAATTGTTTTGAAAATATCTGCAAGGAGGTTTCTTTTCTATACGATTCTGTTTTTCTGTACAATATGACAAAGTTTTTAGTGTATAATGTCATTATTCGACACGTTATTTTTTAAATATTAACAAGGTACGTGTTACACGTATACAAAAAACTCATAAATTTAATTTTCTTTATATTATACCAATGCTATGTTACTTTATAGTTTTTTTTAGGTTTTCAAACATTGAAAGAATACAACATGAAATACATATACTCATTGTCAGTCTAATTGTGTTTACTTTCTATCTAAATAATAATTCTGTTTACTTTTTATATTGATATCAGTTGTGGTAAGTGTATCTCTTTCTTTTATAACAAAAAAAGAGTAATATAAAAAGTAGAAGAAGGGAAAAGAGAGAGAGAGAGTGACATCTTATACAATATCAACATATCACTATATAGACTCGTTCAGTTGGCTTAATACTTTACTAATCAATCTTATGATTTTCAGATTTGCAAGTATTTGAAGATTTGGAAAAGCACAGCATCGATTAGGCTTACTTATTGTTTCGTGTATCAAGTACATACATAAAAGAAGAGTTTACAAGATTTTAAAATAAATCCAGGCAATGTTTTTATGGTTTCTAAACGAACAAACACCTCAGCTTTCTTCTATCATTATGGTAAACTTTAATAATTCACATTTTCCATTAGTATATTGTTTATTAAGTGTTTTAATATATTTGTTGTATAATTGTATACTGAAATGTACTTTCTTTTTTCATTTACATATACGTTATTAAATGTGAGAAAAAGGAATTCTATTCTTACTGTTACTTCTATGATAGTATTAATTCAATATTTACAATAATATAACGTTAATTTATATATAATAATTACATCTTTATAGTGTAGTTTTATAAAACAATTGCATAAAATTGCATGGACACTAGCATCTATTTAATTAATAATTATTTTAATGCACTAATGCACTTTTCTTATATTGCAGCTAAATTTGACCCTCGAAGTCCTCACTGCGCAGGAGCACTAAAATAACACAAAAATTAAAAGAATACTAAAATAAGAACGTTACAATCTTAAATATTATTATTAGATGTATGACACCCTTTATACACATGCGCACACGTTAGGAAGTCAGATAAACAACGTTTAATAAAAGTACTTTCATAGAGGACAAGAGCTATTTCAACGGTGGATGTCGAAGGGGACGGTACATAGATCGTATATCCTAGCTTTTAGACAACAATAGACTTCCTATCGATTTTAACAATTTTTTTAAATATTCTGATACACTCTACTATATTCAGATTGTTTAAACACATATGTACTGGTTTAAACATTACATACTATTAATATACTTTAAATAAAGAATTTTAATGTGATATTTTCTGGATAAAAATTTTATTATCCAAAGTCATCATTGCACAGGGATGTTAAAACAATGTATATTAGTTTAAACAATACATAAAAATGAAGGAATGTTTAAATCAGAACGTTGCCATGTGATTAAGTTTTTAGTGTATATTGTCTTTATTTTACTCGTTTTTTTTTAAATATTAACAAGGAACGTATACACCTAATAGAAAAATAAATTAGATAACAATAATTATTAATTAGATTTTAATTAGATAATAATAATAATTCTAAAATTGATATTAATTATTGTAATAAATAAATTATGTATGTTTTTCTGTTCTGTGTGATAAGGATTATAGTGCATATTGTCTTTATTCTTTTCGTTATTTTTTAAATATTAACAAGATACGTGTACCTTAATAGTAAAATAGAATAAATTTTATTAGTTAATTAATAAATTTCATATCTAGCTTGACTAGCGTGGTCATGAAGAAAGGCGAGTTAACGTACGTGTGACGGGCAAGCTTGTGTGCGTGAAATTTCTATATGGTAATTGGGAATTTCTGATTGGTCACTTATCTCTGCAATAATTATCAGCCAATCAGGGCTCTTTGCTGATCATTCCTCTTCTTTCGCGGCGTCGGTGCTGGAGATCGGACTGGTGCTACGTCGTCCCGTTAATCTCAGGTAATTAAAAAGTATTTTCTAACGTAATAATCTTCCTATATACTAATAGATTCTTCTAGCAAATGACTTCCAAATGATATAATCGAAAGATTACGATAATGTCGAGGATAAAGAATATTTGTGTAGAAAAAATTCCATGTACATTGGTATGCATTTTCTTCGCCCTCAATATATATCTTGTTTTACAGCATCATTTCTATGGATATCGACTTTATGTTCAATTTTCTTGTTTGGATTAAGAAAGTATATATTTCGACAATTGTTATGTTCCTATATCCTTTTTTTAAACTATTCGTATTTTTCTATGAAGGGAGAAAACGCAAAATGTCTGAAGCAGCCATGATGTCGTCTCAGGATGTCTGCTCGGGTTTCTTTGCGGCTACGTCTACAGCGACGACCACCATTTTGGTATACCTGTCATCTCGTTAACTCAGGTAATTGAAAGTATTTTACACCTTCCTTTTATATTCAAACGATAGGCTACATACAAGATTTTCATACGTGAGTGTTTTCAAAACGAAATATTGAAAAGTTCGATAGATATCTGTGAGAATGTAACATCGATATATCTCGACGTGGCCGCCAAATCTCACCAATGTTACTTAACAATATTTCTTCTAATTTCCAGCTTTTTCATGGTATCGAATACTTACTACCATCTCTAATGATGCACATACACACACATACAGGCATATATGCATAAGTATAGGTAGCTCGTACACATACACTCATATATTGATTTTCTTTATGTTATACTAATGTAATCTTTTTTTTTTCCTTTTTTAGGTACCGAGCATTAGGAAGAGTCCAGCAGGAATATATATCAGTCTAACAATTGTGTTTACTCTTTTTTATCTTCATATTCATCGAGGTAGCGTTATTCTTTTTTTAAACCATACAGAAATGTATACAAAGAGTGAGAACGAAAGGGAGAGAGAGAGAGAGAGAGAGAGGAGAGAGAGAGAGAGAAAATAAGAAAACAAAATATTCTATCTACGGGCAATAACGAATGTGTACGTATATCCGGAATTTCTCGAAGTGAGAACAGAAGAAACGAAGACAGCCGAAAACAAAACGAAGACAGCCGAACGTTCGACATGAAGGACGCGGTTACGTGTTCATTCCTGATCAGTCCTTCAACGAGCTAATATCTAACGAACGTGACGTATTAAACTATATATATATAACGTTATCGATTTTATTAACAATTTTTACTGATATTAAATACTTTATATGTAATTTTATACAAGTAGTGAGATAAAGGCAATTAATATTGCTTGAATTATATTGATTCGTTATATAAAATATCTTTAAAATGTGCAATGCCTTCAGGAATGATTCACAGGATATATTGTTCTATAATCTTTTAGTATGTTTCAGCTTTTCAGAGTTTTTTTTTAATTTTATTTTATTCATCGTCATCCTAAGGGTAGGATACCCATCCTGCAGTCATCAATGAAGACTAAAAGTAAGTATATTTTCCTATCAAACGTTCTATGATAACTTTAATGATTTTATATAACGATGATATTAATTGTTCTTTTTCTTTTTCTGTTTCAGAACATCATTGCAATCGAGCGCGTAGGCAATGAGGTACTCGTGTGTTGCATCGTAAAATAATATAAAAATCGGAAAGTAAAGTCAGTGTTGTCGCCGTATGTAAAATTTCGTTTTTTTCGGGTAAGAAACTCGTAAGTTCTTCTATTCGGTTTAAACGTGTGCTCATCGTCATCCTAAGGGTAGGATACCCATCGTGCATTCATCACTGAAGAATAAACGTAAGTCAATTTTTATTTTAAACACTTTCTCAATAATTATAATAATTTTTATTTACAACAATGATATTTATAATTTTGTTTTATTTTGTTTCAGATCATCATGGGAATATATCAGTGTTGGAAGTGTTTGTGAATTGTGTGTTGTGAAGTGTTGCAAGTGTTCGTGCATTGCTATCGTGCGCGAAGCAATATACGGGAGTGTTGTATCGTTAAATATAATTAAAATCACGGATTAGAAGCACGTTCGGTTCGTTTCTTTTCAATTCCGTCGCGTTCGCGAACTATTTTGAAATTATATATTAAATTAACTGCGACCAAGCAGTAATTGCATTAGAGTTTGTTCGAGTAAAGTTATATTTTATCTTTAAACAGTCGCACAGACTGTTCGCGTATTAGAATCAGTGCATCAAAGAAGATTTTTCTACTTGCATGACGTGTGCAAAGCAGTCTTTGAATTAGTTGTGTAGAATCAGTGATCGGCGTAAAAAAAAAATCAAACGCGAATTAGAATCAGTGTTGTTCGCGTATAATAATTTCGGTTTCGCGATAAGAAACTCATCTATAGTTTCTTATTTTCGTTTATACCGCGTTTTTAGATTCACGCGAGGTGGCATCGCCATGGTGCAATTAATTTCATCCCATTGGAATGCATTGTAAGTAATCATTTTTAATTACATTTTTATTCGATGATTTTATTAATATTTGTATTAATTGCAAATAACTTATCGTTTGTTTATTTTAGTTACAGATATGACGACGGACTTTCTACCTTATCAAAGATGTGGGATGAATTCTTCGATGGATCATCGATGGATCTTCGATGGATCTTCGATGGATCTTCGAGGATCTTCGATGGATCTTCGATGATTCGTGGATCTTCCTTCAGACAAATCGAGGAACTCCTCTATCGCAGAACAACACGTTGCGAATAGGAGTGTTTTTGGAGCCATCGTAGAACTTCTTATCCGTGAGTTAAAATTTAAAGTCCCCTCCGGTGCTCAATCATGTCGAGGATGAAAGGTCCTAATCGGCACGAGTTACTGGTTGTAATTAATTGAAATAAATTAGTGACGAGCCACAGGATAATTCCTTCTAGGAGTTACTCATAAAATTGTATATTATATTGTATTGTAGGTTGTATATTTTAGTTAGTTCAGGATAGGTTTTCTGTCTCACCGGTTAATTCATTTAAGTAATAATGCAATTAATTAATGCACTTTCTTTTTATTACGTGTTTTGTTCGTGGTTAGTGTGGTGAAACCGAGCATTAATAATTTACATCGTTTTCGTCCAGAAAAGCATGTAATAAATGTCTTACATGCTTGCTTCGTACTTAGTTTATCTGATCGCGATGAATTTGATATATCGATACTTCGATATTACAAAAAATGAGCAAGAAAACAACTCATTCGCGGACGGATAGATTCTAGCAGTTAAGTGGTGGCTCAAAGCCCAGTTCTTTTATTAGAACAGCCAACTTAATGAAAGGAGTCGATCCGAGGTTTTTAAATAGATTAAATATATTAAAAGATATTAAAAGAA